>NC_061112.1:45690490-45750514 GCF_002878395.1 Capsicum annuum
ACTTCAATGGAATGTCATTTAAGGAAAGAAATAACTATCTACCATTTTGTTTGTTTTTTGCTTGAAAAAATATTTTAGAATTAAGAAGGTGATTAATTTGAGCATTGTCTTTTGCGACAAATGTGCTAATTTAAACTGTAAGTAGTGGTTGAAAGCAGTGAAGTACATAAGTTCTGACAGATTTTTCATTCATAAACATGAAAAGTATCACACATATGGTTCACAACACATCTTGGGCTAAAATCCTTACGCCACATCGAAGGTCCTCGGTAAATATTTCAAGAATAGTTTCCTCGATGGCAAAGGACCTTCTACAAGGGTTATGGCAAATAAACTCCTTACTGAATTAGGTATCTTGGTCAGTTATTGGAAGATATATACGACCATAGGGATTTCCAAGAACTTGGTTAGGGGGACACACAAGCATGGGTATGCAGTCCTGGATTCCTAACAATACATGATTGACTCCACAAATCTCAAAAGTCAGACAACATTGCATGTTGATGAAAATGAAGGTTCAAGTAATTTTCTGTATTCTATGATGCTTGGATTCAAGGTTTTTGACATTTGAGAAAATGCATAGCCATCGATGGTACCTTCTTGAGGAGAAGGTATAATGAAGTTATACTAGTGGCGGTGGCGCAAGATGCAGAGAATCACATTTTTCTTGTCGTTTTTTATGTAGAGGACAAGGAATGTGATGCCTATTATGGATTTTTTTTGAACAACTATGAAGCTGCATCAAAGATATTGAAGAGTTGTTCTTTGTTTCAGATAGGCATCTAAGTTTTCCAAAGATGGGTCCAGTTTTTTTCACTTCAGCTTACTTTGGTTGTTGCATCAGGCATCTTGGAGAGAATATTTGAACCAACTATCACAACGAAAGGGTCGTGGCCCCTTTTATAGAGCAGCTAAAGCATATAGTAGAGAGGATTTTTTATACCATTTTAATCAAATAGAGGATATGCATCCCAAGGCACTAAAACATCTTGTACGTATCAATTTGAGAGATGGAACCGGGCATTCTGTCTTGCAGATAGGTACATTCATATAAATTTAATGTCTTGTTTGAGTTACAAGTTTAGTATGATGTCATACTAAGTAATTCTTTTGTATAGGTACAATATTATGACATCAAACATAGCTGAATCAGTGAATTCATTATTTGGAGATGAAAGAGAATTTCCCATCAGGGCTCTATTTGAAATAATACACAAGAAGAATGACCAATTTTTTAACGAAAGGTATGTGCAGTTCAAGGTCACAAGAACCTCAT
This sequence comes from Capsicum annuum, assembly GCF_002878395.1. NCBI lineage: Eukaryota > Viridiplantae > Streptophyta > Magnoliopsida > Solanales > Solanaceae > Capsicum > Capsicum annuum. The sequence goes on from NC_061112.1 coordinate 45,691,767, forward strand.
TTGTTCTAGAAATGAAACAAATAATATCAATGAACATCAGTCTAGGGAATAGTCTATTATCTCATCAAATAGAATATTACAAGTTCAGTATCAATGGCCATGGTGATGTTTCCTTCAAACAGGATCTTGTACGTGCAGAGTTTTTGACTTGGACACAATACCCTGTCCACATGCTATGGCAGCGCTTCAAGCTCAATACGGTGCAAAATATGGATCTAAAACTTATGAGCACTCCTCTCCATATTATTCGGTGAAAAAAAATATACAATGGCATATAGTGGTTATATTACTCTAGTGCCTCCCGAAGAATCTTGAGTTTTCCCTGTAGAGCTTTCGGGAAGATTAATACCTCCTCCATGTATTGACCCAAGCATTATCAAACCGAGAATAAGCCATATAAAAGGTGGGGAGTCAGAGAATCATTTCCACCAAGAAGTAACAATCGCTTCGCATGTAAGCGTGCTTGCCATAAAAAAACTACATGACTGGATCATAATCCACCATATCGTTGCAATTGCAAAAACTTGTGTTGTTGTGTTTTGTGGGCTTTTATATATTTAACTCATTGTTGTAAATGTAATGTTATCATTTATTATATATAAAATATATTTTTTAATAACTTATGCATTAATAAAAAGGGGAAAAACATGAACTAAATACAACAGATCACAATTATTTTCAATAAATAATCCATCTGTGGCAACAGATGGACATTAGCTGGAACAACACTACACAGTTCCATCAAACTGGAATGTTTTACTCTAACAGACCACAAATCTATCACAAGAGATGGATAATATGCTGACAAAACCCAACTGATCTATTCCAACAGATGTTCCATCTATTTAAAGAACTCAAATGCCAAAATTGCTATTGCTACTGGATTCAAAATTGCTCCCTACCTCCCATAGTCGACATGTTAACATATTTAGAAGAAGGAATAGACATAATAAAAATTAAATAAGAATTAAAAAGAAAAAGTTGACCAACAATAAATTTTCATTAAATAAAAAATAAAATACATTAGGTATAGATCCGATATAGAATTAAAAAACATATTCTAATTATTATTATTATCATCAGCAAAATTATTATTGCCAGTCGGCCAATCTTCAACCGACAACAGCATGGCCCTCCTAAGCTTGCAAATCTTTATGATCATTCGGGTTTTCATGGCGGACAACTCCCACCGCAGGTCATGAACCTGCAACTTAAGTTCTCAGATAGTGTCTTGTAGAATTACTAGTCTCAATTTGTATCATCTATATATAGAACATGCATGAATTGACAAAAAGGTAAACACAAAAGTAAAGAAAAAAGTCCGAATATAATACAATGTATACTACGAATTGGTAGATTTTCACAAAAAAAACTTACCTCAACGAGAAAAGAATATGCTTTTTGAAGAGAAGTGGTTGAAGAAGTAATCCAAAAAGACAAAATGCAAGAAAAAATAAAAGTGGAGGGACCTATTTATAGGGAATTAAATCTGAATATATTAGGCAAAAAGGCATGACTGTTCAGGTCCATTGTATTAATTACATTCAAACTGCTGGCTTTTTGTTTTCTGTGAAAAGATACAACTTTTCTTTTACATACAAACTTCTCACCTTTTCAAAATGGTTTTAGATTTATAACAACTGTTATTGTTGAGCTGTTGCAACAAATCATTTAGGCAAAAGGGCATGACTGTTCAGGTCCATTGTATTAATTATATTCAAACTGCTGCCTTTTTGTTTTCTGTGGAATAATACAACTTTTATTTTACATTCAAACTTCTCACCTTTTCACAATGGTTTGAGACTTAATAATATTTTTATTATTGAGTTGTTGCAGTAGATCATCCATCTGTCTCAACAGATAACCCACCGTCGTAATAGATTTACCATCAGTTGCAATAGATGGTCTGTATGTGTAATAAATGATACATCTGTTGCAACATATGGATTATATGTTGTAACAGATAGACTATCTATTGGAGAAGGTGTTTTAATTTTTTTTAAGCTGATACATTAGTTGCAACAGATGTGGAATTAATCCAAATTGGTGACTGTTTTATTATATAAACAGATTTAAAAACAAAAAAGTTGAAAAGTCATAATTTGTAGAACTTGTTTTTTCTTGAAGGGCATATAGTCCTCTGACATTGAAGATGGTTACTTTTTAAGCCTCCATAGTCTTATACACTACTTAACGATGGGAAGTGAAGAATAAACACTGTTCGACATTGATGGGGTAGGAAGAATAAGGTGCGTGCAGATGAATGGATCCACCTTCATGCGTGGGAGTTATGTATTACTGATCAGGCTATTATGACAGACACACATAAAGTACAATGATTTTGTGAATGCTGTTTTTTACCGATTAGACATTAATACTTCAAATAAGATCTTGCATTTTACAGTTTAGTTTGTTAAGTACGAATTGATAAGGCCAAAGGGTTCCAAGACTGTCGGGTTGATACCCCATTACAATTTAATGACGGTTTTGCTCATGTTTATGTGTCAAGTTTGGGGAAGGGTTTAAGTATTTGGCAGAAATATAAATACCGAATAATGATTGGACTGATTTGAAGGGTTCAATGGACTTTTAAAAGGCCTCCGAAGCCTTGTACTTCAAAAAATAATAATGAAAAACAATAAAAATTCTCCTGGTCCAAATTTATATGGATTGGTTGCTCGAGAAGACTATTATACAAAAGAAGTTCTTGGAAGAATACCTGTGCGGAAAACATGAGATGGAGAAGACCATATACCATATTAGACCTTGTTTAAGAGGAAACATAGGAAAGCAAAAAAGGAACTTCTAGCCAATCTGGCCAATAAAATTGAATTAAAAGAAAAAAAACTGAATGAGCTTCAAATGTGGAGGTGCATCCAAATATTAAAATCTGTCAATCGTTCTTGAAAAAGAAAAATGGTAAAGAGGACTAGAGCTGGACACTTTGCTAGAGACTGTAACTAGAGAGCGTGGCCTCAATGAAGACCCACAAAATGCAGGACCAGAACTCCAAGGAAGTAGCTTGGCGAGCATAGAGGATTGGTAAGATTTTCTGTTAAGAATGAAACCTGAACCAACAACTCCAGAAGTAAAAATAAGAAAAGTCAAGGCATCAATTTCTAAAGTCTAACTTGTATCTCATGACTTATGTTTGTGGTTCTGATTAGGTCAATGGAAGTAGAAACAAAAAATACTGAAGTTGGGCAGAAATCCCATGCCTTGTCATTTCCACTGCCTTTGACCTAACCAGAGCCATAAACATGAGGCATGTGATTGAAGTTTAACTTCAGAAATCACCACTTTGTCTTGATCCCTTATTTTTACTTCAAGAGTTGTTGGTTTAGGTTTCAATCCTGACCGGCAATCTTACCACCATTGGTCCTTGCAAAGCTGCAACCTTAGATTTCTGGTCCTGCATTTTGTGGGTCTTTATTCAAGCCACGCTAGATAGTTGCAGTTCCCAAATAAAGTGCAAAACTCCAATACACTTTTACCATTTTTCTTTTTCAAGAATGACTGATGGATTTTCATTTTGGGATACACTTTCACACTTGCAGCTCATTCAATTTTTTTATTTTTCATGTCAATTTCATCATCCAGTTTCATTACACTTTCCTTCCTACTTTGTGTTTCTTCTTTAGTAAGGTCTGAGTTAATATTTGGCTTTCTCCCCCCTTCTTGTACAAGTATTCGTCTAATTACCTTTTGTTTTATAATAGTCTCCTCATGCAACCCATCCATATAATTTTGGACCAGGGGAATTTCTATTGGTTTTCTATTCTTGTTTGCAGCAGTGTGAGGCTTCGGAGGCCTTTTAAAAGTCCATCGAACCCTTAAAATCGATCCAACACTATTGGATATTTACACTATCGCCAATAACTTGAACCCTTCCCCAAACTCAACGCATAAACATTAGAAAAATCTTTATTTAGCCATAATAGGGTATCAACACCAACTACTTGGTCCCTCAGCCTTACTAGTTTTAACCTAACAAACTTAACTGTAAAATGTAGATATCGTTTGAAGGATTAACGCCTAATAGGTAAAGAGCTAACATTCACAAAATCAGTGTACTGGGTATGTATTGTCACGATAGGTTAATCAGTAATACATACCTCCCATATATGAAATGGTTCCATCTGCAAGCAACTTATTCCTCCGAATCCATCTTTGTTCTAGCCTTTAATGTTGGTTGGGAAAAAGTTGATATAGTTTCAGTTCATTTTATCTGCAAACAAGAGAAAAACATTTGATGTCAAACAAAAGAAGAATAGAAAGAATATTACAAAAGGGTAACACAAAATTGAATGAATACAACACATTACAATAATCTGATGCAATAAATGACCAATCTGATACAATATGTCATCAATTGGTTTCCATAGATACATCGCCTATTCCAATAAATGATGAATCTGTTGCGATAGATAAGTAATATGATGCGACATATGAGAAATCTGATACAATAAATTCCCTCTTTATTTAATAGATGAGTCATCTATTGCAATATACAACGTATCTGTGGCCACTAATAGATGACATATTGCAATAGATGGGTCATTTCCTGGAATAAACCAAACCAGTAAAAAATCAAACCAGCCTTGCTACTGGTTTGATTTCTTCCATCAGTTTCTTTGTCTATTCCAACAGATGATTCATCAGTTGCAAAAATTGAGAAAACTATTGCAACACCACCACCAACATCAACAACAACATCAAAAACAAAGAAACAACACCATCAACAACACTAATACCATATGTTCCAACAATACCAACACCCCCAACACCCCTCCACCAACAAAGTAACAAATAACAGATGCAAATATCTAATTTAAATAACATACAAAGAAAAAGACGAGAAGGAAAGAGCAATATTGAACCATACCTGGAATGTCAAAAAAGCATTGGTATCAAAACATCTATTTTAGTCGAGAAAAGATATTGATCGATTGAGATACGAATGGATCTTCATGCAAAATAGGAGAGAAAAGAGAGGGAAAAAAAGACGATTGTGATTACCCTAAACAGAAAAGAAAGAGAATTTTGAAAGAGAGAGATGAGATAATTTATAGATGAAGGGAAGAGAATTATAAAGATGGGTTTTAAATATTCATAATATCTTTGAGAGGCATGAGGAGACGGTGACATTGAAAGACAAGATAAGACTACTCAAGAAGGAAATTTTTGAGTTTCCTAACTAAGTAATATTTTTTACTGCCTTAGTATTTTATCTTTTTTTTTATCTAGGATAAGAAATAGATTTTAAATAAAAAAAGATCTTAAAATATATAAGTCATCTGTTGCAACAGATGATAATTTCTCTTTGAAAATTTCCAATGGCTCGGTCATCTGTTGCAACATATTTAATAATCTGTTTGATAAATTCCAATAGAATACCTACTTGTTGTAACACATTCAGTAATCCATTTATTAAATTCAAACAGATTCCCCACCTGTTACAACAGGTTGAACATTTTTTTTTATATAATTGCATAGTATAAACTAGTGTTTGGTATAAACTAGGGTTTGCTAGATCTAGGGACGAGTACATAGGGTCAACAATAATTTTAATTGAGTCTTTTGCAATTGCATGGTGTTAGTCTTGGTGTTATGTTCCTCTCGACCCGAGTCATCGATTGATCACTCTAAGATGAAATGATTCTCCATTAACTATTATAAGCTAATACCAAAATTAATTTAGCTAGATCTAGGTACGAGTACATAGGGTTAACTACAACTTCAATTGGGTCTTTGCAATTGCATGGTATTGGTGTTGATGTTGTATTTGTCCCAACCCGAGTCATTGATCGATCACTCTGAGATGAAATAATTTTCATTAACTTATTAGTATAATCTAATACCTAAATTGATTTAGCTAGAACTAGGAACGAGTACATAGGGTCAACTACAACTTTAATTGAGTCTTTTGCAATTACATGATGTTGGTGTTGGTGTTGCATTTCTCCCAACATGAGTCATTGATCGATCACTCTGAGATGAAATGATTCTCATTAACTCATTATTATAAGATAATAACTAATTAATTTATCTAGATCTAGGGATGAGTACATAGGGTTAACGCTATGAAGACTATGACAAACATATCCATATAATATTTGAAAACTTTGTTCATTAAGTCCATGAAGGATGCTAGGGCATTTGTTAGCCCGAAGGACATGAATAGAAACTCGAAATGACCATAACAGGTTTTGAAAGCTGTCTTTGGAATATCATATTCTCTTACTCTAAGCTGATGATAGTTGGATCTAAGGTCTATCTTTGAGAAGTAACTTGCACCTTGGAGTTGGTCAAATAAGTCATCAATTCTAGGAAGAGGATATTTGTTTTTGACTGTAACTTTATTCAACTGACAATAGTCAGTGCACATATGCAAAGAACCATCTTTCTTTCGCACGAATAGGGAAGGATCTCCCCATGAAGAAACACTAGGCCTTATGAAACCTTTATCTAAAAGATCTTTGTATTGCTTTTTTAACTCTTTAAGATCGATGGGAGCCATACGATATGGAGGAATAGAAATAGGTTGAGTATTTGGGAGAAGGTCAATACCGAATTCTATTTCCCTATCCGGAGGTACCCTTGGCAAAACTTTAGGAAAATATTAGGAAACTCATTAAATACACTAACTGACTGAACTGCTGGAGTCTCAAACTTAGTGTCTTTGACTCGAACTAGATGATAGATACACCTCTTGGAGATTGACTTTCTAGCTTTAAGATAAGATATGAAATGACTTTTGGGAGATACTAAATTCCCTTTCCACTCAAAGACTAGCTCATCTGAAAATTAAAACTTCACCATTCGGGTTCGACAATCTATAGAGGCATAATAGGAATGAAGCTAATCCATGTCAAGAATAAGGTCAAAGTCAACCATATATAACTCTATTAAGTCTTCTAAAATGATTTTATGAAAGACAGTGATAGGAAACATTCTATAGATCTATTTGGAAACAACTGACTCACCCACTGGGGTAGAAACAAAGAAAGGCTTAGGGACCTTTTCAGGACTTATTTCAAAATTTACCGCAACTAATAGGGTAATATAAAAGAAACTCAACCCAGGGTCTAACAACACCTAAACATTAAGATAAAAGATACAAAGCATACTAGTAACAACATCTGGTGAATCCTCCTGCTCTTGACGGGATGATATAGCATAAAATCAATTCTGGCACTGATCGCCACTGGTACTAGATGATGCACCCTGAGGAAGGACTAGGCAATCCAAAGGAGCAGGTGCACTAGTAGCCTGAGTCTCGAGATGAATATCTATGTTTACCTGCTTAGCATGAAGACACTTTCTAATTCCATATCCTAACTTACCACAACCATAACAGCCTTTCTGCCCCAACATTCACTCACTAGGATGATTCTTACCACACTTAACACATGGAGGATAACTGGGCCTTTCACTCATACTATTCTGAGATCTGGACATAGAAGACATACCCCACTGCTCCTGCCTAGATCTGGCAGTGGGAACATTACCTTAAGATGGTGTTGGCATAGATAAATGGTTCTAAAACTTTGAATGATTTCCCCTTGATACCTAGCCTATCCATACTTAAACTGCCCTATTCTACCCTTCTTATTTCCCTTCTCTCTTCCATTCAACTTCTTTGCCTCAATTTGCTGAGCATAAATCATCAACCTAGAAAGATCCATATCTACATTAAGTATGGAAGTCCTACACTCCTTGACTACCAAGCTAGACACTCTAGTAACAAACTTACTCATACTTGTTCTAGGGTCAGCCATCGTATCAGGGGCATACTTAGGCAACTGGTTAAACTTAAGGCAGTACTCTTTTACTGTCATCGAGCCCTACCTCATCACAAACTCCTTTATTTTATATTCTCTCATTTCATATGGAAAGACTCTATCTAGAAAAGTATCTCGAAACACTTTCTAACTCATAGGAGCTACATTCTCACTCTATCATTCTGCCATATAACTACCCAATCATATGCCACATTCTTTAATCTATAGGATGCCAACTCTACACTCTTCTCCTCAGAAACATACATAATTTGGGTGATCTTCTTCACCTCATCTAAATAAAATTGTCGTTCCTCACCTGCCTTCGACCTAAAGAACTCTGGCGGATTCATTCTCATGAAATATCTAATTTTAGCTACTGCTAAATTACCATTTTTCTAAAGTGGGACTACATCCTGATGGTTGCCCTGAACATTAGAAGTAATAGCTTAGGCCGACGCCTGAAAGGTAACCCTAAACTCAGCATGGGATACATTCTTATTCAGAGAATTGGCAGGCTGGGGTGGCTGGTTACCATTTCTGCAGGCGTTAGCTCGACGAGGAGGCATATTCTATTTTCACGTAAAATCATGCATTAAAAGTAGATAAATATACTGTAAGCATGATAGATCATGAAGTAAAGAGATGATTTTCTAAAAACGTCCTATAGCCTCTTTCTCATAAATGTGGAACGCTTCACACCCATGATCAAGACTCTATGTAACGTGGATTGTCTGACTCTCTAGGACTCTTATGAAACTTAGGCTCTAATACCAAGTTTATAACACCCCAAAAAATGGGTCCCGAGATGTCACACAATGCTCAAGATTACTAGTAGCCTTAAGCTAACCCTGTCTTCCTTCTACTAGGTTTGAGTCTCATAATAAGGAAAATATAGACATAAAAGTCATACAAAATGCAGAAATTTATGTGAAATAACTGAGAATAATCTGAATATAATCTCTAAAAACCAAATACTATAAGTCTGAATCAAATCTAGCAGTCTGACAAGCCTCTACTACTAATATCTAGAGAGTCACTAGGACAAACCCCCAGCGTAATCAAACTGTCTGAAAAGAATACTGAATCATCCAAACTAATAAGCTAAAAACAATCTGAATGATAAAGTCCCTAAACTATGAGGACTCACCAACTATCGAAATATATATGGAGATTCTCGAAATCACTCTTGCTTTTGAAACTGAGCACCTGAACCTACATTATGAGATAATGTAACACATAGAAATATATGTGGATCAGTACTCTGAGGATGTACTAAGTATATGGGGGTGAAATACATGCATAAAACATAATATCAATCATTATCATAGTTTGTAAAACAATCTATGCTAAATGTAAATAACTTACATAAGCTGGAATATCTAAAAGAAAACTGAAATCTATAATCATGATTAGAAAATCATACTTTATAAATATAGTGAGTCATAACATTTAGTTTTAAAAGCTGTACTATCTTTAATTCATACTGTCTAAGTGTAGAAAGGACTCACTTCTATATTTGAAATCTGAAAACTGAAGTCTGTAGCTAAAGCATATCTGTAAAGCAAAATTTGAGTAAAGTGTGAGCCTTTACACTTAGTTTTCTAAAAGCTTTTTATGTTATTCTCTTTTTTTATGCTATAAGCTTAAAAATATAGGGAGGTTCTTCTAACAGACATAAACCATGTGAGCTAACATGGAGTCCAACGTCTTGTTCTCCTATAGAGAAAATCTCAGGATAGGGAGAGGTGTCATACTCTTGCCTGGGAGTATAACCTAATCTAAGTGATCACATCTGTAACTTTCATCCATATAGAAATGTTAATAATCTGATAATCTGTACCCATGTTGGTTAAGTAGTTCTGTGAAAGATAGGGCACCCTAATCCCACACTTCCTACTCAGTGCTAAATACTACTCCCTTTTTAATTTGTATGTTTTTCTTTTGGAAATCCACTTTAAAAGCTAGCATAAGGTTTATTACGAAACCAAATATGCATTTATCTGATTTAATCTGTAAATAAAGCTATTTTAATTTCTGTAATCTGTAATAAATTTGTAAAGTGGATTCCAAATCTTATTTGAGGATTAAAAGATCAAATTTTTATTGAAAATCTGTAAATAATCTGATCATAAGATGCTTAAAGCATCATCTGTCTTGAAATATCAACATATAAACTTGGGCTTAATAACCCATGCATCAAGTTCATGTCAAAACATCATAAAGCTCATGCTTGATATTGACAATACTAATAATTCAATTCAAAATTTGAAATTTACTGCAATAGGCATGTAAATATGAAAATAGTAATGCAATTTAACTTCTAAAATACATGAAATCTCATAATCTTGCAAATAGCAATAATGAGTATGAACCCTAATTTAAATCTCATGTAATTTCATATAAAATCATGTGAATTTGTAGTTAAAAGCTAGTTTTGGGAAAAAGGATGAATGAGGATCCTTGTTCATAAAGCCCACATACCTTAATTGATGTAATTTCTAAGAAAGTTTGAACTTGAATCTCTATTTGTGTTATTGAGGAAGAATTCTTGATTATCTTGATTGGGGAATCCTCAATTTTGAATTTTCTTAGAGAAATAATGGAGGAATTTGATTTCTTGGAGAGTAAGTTTTTGAGTTCTAGAGTTTTATTTTGAGAGAGAATGGATGAAAATAAGCATAAAGTGCTTAGAATAAGCTAAATTTTTTGTTTATGATGAATTGGGGGCTTGGGAATTGACCAAAATACTCCTTTTAATTTTTCATTGGAATTGGAATAAGGGAAAAATTTCAGACTTTAAATGCCACCGTGACATGCCACTATCGCGGTGGCTCACTGAATTTGACAATTGGGAACTGGCAAATTACCGTGATGCGGAGCTATCATAGTACGCTATTGAAATGCCATTTAGGCCATCGTCGCGATGTGGTACCATCGCGTTGGCCTACTGGAAATGGACAACTGGGAAATTGGACCTCACCATGATGTGAGCTTATCGCGGAGGTCCACTGGAAATTGAAAAACGTGAGTTTAACCTTCACTGCGATGCGCCACTATCGCGGTGGCTCACTGGAAATTAACGAATGGGAATTTGGCCCACTCCGTGATGCGCCACCATCGCGGAGTCTCACTGCAAATTGACCATCGTCATTTACACCCTCTCCGCGATACACCAAGGACAGGAATGATGGTTTTTTACGACTAGGACTTTAATTAACCATAACTCCTTCACCAAGTGTCAGTTTTGGATGAATCTTATGTCGACAGAAAACCTATTCGATCATCTACGTAATGAAAAGTTGAAATATAAGGAATTCCATAGGGAAATAAGTATAAATCATTCTAGAAGCCAATGCTTGATACTTTAGGGACAAAAATTTAGCTAAGAAAAACTTTGGGGCGCTACACTGAGGATGAAAAGCTGTACTAAGATAAACTTGGGTACCGAGACCCTTCTAAAAAGCCTTCCAAAAATGAGAGTTAAACTTTGTACCCCTTTCTAAAATGATAGACAAAAGAATTCCATGCAATATGAATAACCCTCTAATATAAAGCTTAGCATAATCTTCATTTGAAAAAGAAGTATAGACCGGCAGAAAATGGGCTAACTTGGTCATTCTTCTAACAATAACCCAAATCGAATCATGCTGATGATGCGAACAGGGTAACCCCGTCACAAAGTCCATATTCACTTTTTCCCACTTCCAAGTAGGAATATTAAACTCCTGTAAGGTGCCACCAAGCTTTTGGTGCTCAACCTTAACCTGTTGACAATTAGCACACTTGGCTTCAAACTCAGTAATATCCCTCTTCATCCCACTTCACAAATAGATTTCTCGCAAATCGTGGTACATCTTAGTAGCTCCTAGATGAATAGAGTAATGCATACCATGCGCTTCTGCCAAAATTCGTTGTCTCAAACCATCAACACATGGCACACACAGTCTACCCTAGTAATGTAACACGTCATCTCCCCCTTGGGGGAAAACCTCTACTTTCTGATCTCTGACTGACTCCTTCAACTTAGCCAAAATAGAATCTCTATCTTGTTTCTCATTACTTCAAAAACTAAAGAAGACTCCGAACTATTCTGAACCTATACACTACCTTCAGTTGAATCAACCAATCGAACACCTAATCTAGCCAATTGATGAACCTCATGAAATAAATTATTTTTATCTTTCTCTATATAATCAACACTACCCATAGACAGTCTACTAAGGGCGTCTGCCATAATATTGGCTTTGCTTGGATGATACAAAACACTCATATCATAGTCCTTTAACAATTCTAATCACCTTCTTTAACGAAGATTTAACTCTCTCTGCAAAAACACATACTACAAACTTTTGTGATTTGTGAACACATCAACATGCACCGCATAAAGATAATGCCTCTGAATTTTCAAGGCAAAAACAACAACTGCTAACTCAAGGTCGTGAGTAGCATAATTCTTTTCATGGGGTTTAAGTTTCCTAGAGGCAAAGACTATGACCTTACCTCTCTGCATCAAAACATAACCCAGACCAACTCTAGAAGCATCACAGTAAACAACAAATCCATTTGTACCATCAGGTAGTGCTAAAACTAGGGCTGAAGTGAGTCGAGTCTTCAACTCATGAAAACTCTTCTCATAGGAATTTGACCACTAGAACTTCACTTTCTTTTGAGTAAATCTAGACATGGGGGCCACAATAGATGAAAACCCTTCAAAAAACCATCGGTAATAGCCAGCCAAACCTAAAAAACTCCTGATGTCTGGTAGAGAGATAGGTCTAGGCTAGTTTTTCACTGTTTTGATTTTTTGAGGATCAACTTTGATGCCATCACCGGAAACTATATGGCCAAGGAAAGCTACCGACCTTATAAAAAACTCACACTTACTGAATTAGGAAAACAATTAATAATCTCTAAGAGTTTGCAACATGATTCTGAGATAGTCTGCATGGTCATTCTTACTACGGGAATAGACAAGGATGTCATCAATGAATACTATGACGAACATGTCTAAGTACTACTTGAACACTCTGTTCATCAAGTCCACGAAGGTTGCTAGGGTATTCATTAGCGCGATGGACATGACTAGGAATTCAAAGTGACCATAAGGGGTTCTGAATGTTAGTTTAGGAATATCACACTCCCCTACTTTAAACTGATGATAGTCGGATCTATGGTCTATTTTAAAATAATAATTTGCACCCTAAAATTGGTTGAATAAGTAATCAATCCTAGGAGGAGGATATTAGTTATTGATTGTATCTTTGTTCAACTGGCGATAGTCAATGCACATTCGGAGAGAGCCATCTTTCTAATGCACGAACAAGACTGGAGTGCCCCATGGACAAACACTGGGCCTTATAAAACCTTTATCTAAGAGGTCCTTAAGGTATTCTTTTAATTCTTTAAGCTCGGCAGAAGCCATACGATATGGGATAGAGATGGGCTGGGTATTAGCAAGAAGATCAATATTGAATTCTATTTCTCTAATGGGAGGTACTCCTAGAAAATCTTCAAAAATACCCTTAGAAAACTTGTTAACTATACGAACTGTATGAATTATTAGAGCTTCAGACTTAGTGCCTTTGACTCAAACTAAATGATAAATGTTTTCTTTGGATATCAACTTTCTGGCCTTAAGATAAGATATGAAATGACTCTTGGGAGATTCAATACTACCTTCCCACTCAAAAACTACCTCATCAGGAAACTGAAACTTCACTATACGGGTACGACAATCTATTGATACATAGCACGAATAGAGCCAATTCATGCCTCAAATAACATTGAAATCTACCATTTCTAACTCTATTAGTTCCACTAGTATAATCTTATACAGGGCAGTGATAGGACACTTCTTATAGACTCGTCTAGAAATAACTGACTCACATACTGAGGTGGATAATAAAAAGGGCTTGGAGAGCCTTTCAGGATCTATTCCAAAATTTTCCATAATCAAAGGAGTCACATAAGAGGGATGTGATCCGGGGTCTAACAACACATAAATATCAAAATGGAAGACACGAAGTGTACTAGTAACAACATCAGGTAAACTCTCCTACTCCTATCGGGATGGTAAAACATAGAATCGATTCTGGTGCTGACCGTCACCGGTACTGGATGATGCGTCCAGATGAGGGACTGGCGACCTAGAGGAGCTAGTGCACTAGTAGCCTGAGTCAGGGGACGAATATCCCTACTTTTATGCTTAGCATACGGATACTCTTTGATTTCGTGACCCAACTTGGAACATCTATAAAAACCCCTCATTCTCATTAAATACTCACCAGGATGGTTTCTACCATACTTCGGGTATTCCACCCACACTACTCTGAGACCTAGAAATAGAAGTCCTGCCCCACTGCTCCTGCTTGGTTTTAGGTGCAGGGGCACTGGCTGTAGATGGTGCTAGCATAGACGAGTGACCCTGAAAATGCAAATGATTTCCCCCTCCAGACCTTGGTTGGCCATACTCAAACTGTCTAATTCTAGCCTTCTTATTTTCCCTTTCTCTCTCCTTCAACTTCTCTACCTCAATTTGTTGAGCATGAGTCATCAGCCTAGCAAGATACATATCCCCAATAAGCATGGTAGTCCTATACTTCTTGACTACTAAACCAGACACTTCACAAACTTACTCATGCTAGATCTAGGGTCAGCTATCAACTCAGGAGCAAACTTAGACAACTGGGTGAACTTAAGGAAGTACTCTTTCACTGTCATCGATCCCTTCCTCAAGTTTATGAATTCTACAATCTTAACTTCTCTCATCTCAGGCGGAAAGAACTTGGCTAGTAACACATCCTGAAACACTTGCCAACTCATAGGAGATGCATTTTCACCCCTACCATTCTTCCATATAACAACCTAATCATAAGCAATATCTTTCATCCTATAGGATGTCAATTCTACACTCTCCTTCTCAGTAACATGCATAATCTGAGTGATCTTTCTCACTTAATTGAAAACTTATGGGTCCTCACCAACTTTTGACCCAAAGAACTCAGGTGGATTTATTCTCATAAAATCATGAATTAAGGCAGCAACTAAATCACTATTCTGCTGAAGTGAGACTGCAGCCTGATGCTTACCCTGAACATTGGCAGTCACAGCTTAGGCCAATGCCTAAAAGGCAGCCCGAAACTCAGCATGAGCTGCATTCTTATTTAGAGAGTTGTCTTGCATTGGAGGTTGGTCACCATTTTTGTGCGCATTTTCTCAGCAAAGAGACATATTCCATCACGTAAAAGTAGATAGAGACAATTGTAAGCACAATAGATCATGAAAGAAAAAGGATGACTTCCTAAATCATTTCATAGCCTCTTGCTCATAAATGTGGTATGCTTCACACCCATGATCAGGACTCTACGTAACGTGGCTTTTCTGACTCCCTAGGACTCTTTAAATCTTAGGCTATGATACAAAGTTTTAACACCCCAAAAAAGTACCCTAAACGTCACACGATGCTCAAGACTACAAGTAGCCCCAAGCTAACCCTTTAAGCCTTCTAATAACTCTGAAACTTATAATAAAGGTGAATGAGTTAAGTGAAATCTTGGAAATACTGAATTACTGTCTTAAACGAAAATCTTAATCTTGGAAACAATGCTTCAGAATTTAGAAGATAAACATAGTCTGACAAGCCTCTATTATTAGCAAGAGAGCCATTGGGACAAACCCCCATTTGACTCGAACTAAGATGAAAACAACTGATTTAAAATACTTCATAAAGCTAAAAAATCTGAATAAATGGGTCTTCAAACTATAAGGACATACCAATAGTCGGGATGTATGTAAAGATGCTCACAATTAATCACGCTACTGGAACTGAGCACCTGGACCTACATTATAAGACAATGTAGTTGTAGGACCCCGTGAAGTTTCCTCGTCATTACAGCCTTCAAAATGAGTCACAAGAATCTTAACACTTAGAACTTTAGCTAAGTATTCTAACACTTAGTTTATTTTGAGCCTTCAATTATTTTGAGCCTTCAATCTTTGTTGAATTATTTCGCAACCTTCCTGACCTCCGTTTCATGATTTTTTGCGTTGCGATGGGGAAAGTCTATAGAACATCTCAGGGGAGTTTTAGAATTTTTAAACCTCGTTTAGGACGCGTTTAGTTTTCAAAATAGTAGCACCATGCGATTTGCATGCATCACATAGTGCATCGCACCCTTGGTACCATGCGATGGAGCATGTGACGCATGCTCCAGTCTGGTGGGATAGAGCATACAACGCATGCTCAGTTACACGCACCTGGGAAATTTAGCAATTTAACCCGCTTCATTAAGGGCAATTTGGGTAATTCCCAACCCCTTTCCGCTCTAACATAAAATTTAACCCCTAAAACACCAAAACATAACCACTTTCATAAAATTCACCAAGAACTTATCCTAGGGTTTCAAATTTAAACCCAAGAGAACTCAAGATTCCACCGTAGCTTTTCAATAATTTTTCAAGATTTAGATTCCCCATTCCGAGGGCTACAAGAAGCACCCAATAGTCTCACGAATAGCAAACCAAAGCTAAGAGTTCATTCAAATCCTTAAAGTTTAAGGTATGTGGGGTTTGAAAAAGGAAACTCTTTCATTCTTCTGCCCAAAAACTTTAGTTTTTCTTAAAGAACTTCATATTTCTACAGTGAATTCATATTATTTTGCTATATTTTTAGTTTATGAGATTATAACTTACCTATATCTTGAGTTGCATGATTATTTTACATATTTATGATTTAAATTGATAAGTCATGTTATAAGTTGCACATTCATATATTGATGTCATATTTTCAAGAAGCCCCAAGACTTGTTGTTATGAATTGAGCCTTATTGTTGAATTATGAACTTGTGAGAATGAGTTATTGATACTCTTTTAAGTGTTTCAAGAAATGTGCCTAAATTCTCTTGTTGTTGAATTTCCAAAGCTTATTCATGAAAAGTCTATCAAGATTTCAAGAAAAGAATTGAGTTTTGAACCTAAGCTAAGAAAGAAATCTACATCATTTTGATTTGAGATAAAAAGGGGATAACATATTGATTCCTATTACATATTGTTGAGTTGTGTAAGGTGGATTTTGTTAAAGTTTTGAGCTAAGTAAGGTAGTAGTATTTAGCATCGAGTTAGGCTTGATTCTGAGGTCTCATGCCCCAGAACTACGTGCCCCCATAGGTTTCTGATTTACCCCAAGTGGGTTAAGATAGAGATCACTAAAAGTTAAGGTTATACTCTAATGGAAAGGATAGAACAACTCTCCCCAATGTGGGCAAGATATTGGACTCCATGTATCTCACATGGTTTATGTCAGTTAGAAGAAATTCCCCAAGTTTTCAAAGTTATAGCGTCCCAAAGTTTTCTTAAGTTTTCTCGAGTCTCAAACCATAAAGTTCTTAAAGTACCAAGTTCTTGAGTTTTCAAAGAAGTTTTACTCTCCTAAGGCTATAAGCATGAGTTTGAAAGTATAAGTAATTTGAAAGCTATGATTCTAAGATTTTCAAGTGTCATGATGATTAAGTCTTAAAGAAGTTACTTATCTTCACATGATTTAAAGCAAGTCCTGAAAGTTATTATTTTGAGATTTCATCTAGTTTACAAGTGTGAGAACAAAGAAAGAACAAAGTGAAATGACTCACGTGATTTATATTGTTTGCCTTCTTTTCACAAGTTATGAGAATTTTGTTCAAGCTATGTGAGTCATCTATATTTGCATGCATGTTTTCCGTAAAGAACTGTGATATTATTTTGTGTAAATGAATTCACCCCCATATGCTCAGTACATTCCCAAGTACTGATCCACATACTTGTTTGTATGCTACATTTTCTCGTAATGTAGGATCAGGTGCTCAGTCCCAGCCTCGTCAGTGAATTTTGGGCACTTCATCTACATTTCAGCAGTGGTGATTCCTCATGTTTCGAGGACTTCTTTTTAGATATATCGGTATTTTCGTTTGTTGGTTTATTTCTCTTCACTTGAGTATGAGCCAATTGGGAACCGTCCTAATGGCTCTCCAGTATATTTGAGTAGTAGAGGCTTTGTCAGAATAGTTACCAGATTATTAGAATTGTCCAGATTTTCAGTATTATGGTTGCATAGACAGAGTATTTTCTTCGTACTTCTTATCATTTGACATGATAGCACTAGTGTTTTGTATATTTTATCTCTAAGTAAGCTATTGTGTGAAGTAGCAGGATGAAAGGGTTAGCTTGGGGCTACTCGTAGTCTTAAGCACCGTGTGACATTTCGAGACCGGTTTTTGGGGTGTTACAGTAGCACATAGACATATCTGTGGATCAGTACTTTTGGAATGTACTGAGTAAGTGGGGGTGAATGCATAAGTAAAACAGTACTCAATAGTAATATAAACCTTTAGATAATACATGTCATGCGTAAATGACTCACCTTGAGCTTGAATAAAACTGAAAACGGAAAATCATCAATCATGAGTAATCAAGTGTATTGTATAAATCTTGTGAGTCATAACACTTAGTTCTAAAAGTTGTACTTTTACTTTTTCTATTGGGAGGTTCTTCTAACCGATATAAACTATGTGAGCTATCATGGAGTCCAAATTATTGTTCCACCTAGGGAAAAACTCACGTTGGGGAGAGCCATTCTACTCTTGCCACAGAGTAGGACCTGAGCTAAGTGATCACTATTTGTAATTCATCCATATTAGGAATAAGTTGAACCTACATTGACTCGTAGTTTTGGGGCATGAGACCTCAAAATCATACCCAACTCAGTGCTAAATACTACTCCCATATTATTTATATGCTCTCCCTTTAGGAAATGCACCTCAAAATAACATAAGAGTTTATAATGAAACCAGTTATGCATCTATTTGCTCTAAATTATGATCAAAATGAATAAATGTGGATTCCATCTCTTAGTTGAGGATCAAAAGATCCATCTTCTTTAAATCTTGGTATAAAATCATCAAAAAAAACTTAAGAGCATGATCTTCTTGAAATCTCAACACTTAAACTTAGGGCTTAAAAACCTATGCCTCAAACTCAAGTGAATTATAACAAAACTTCATGCTTAACACAAATCTTGAAATACTTCAACAATATCAAGTCAAGGTAGTGCAATCTCATGCATAATATAAATCTCAAAAGATAAAACATAAATATAAGCGTTTCTTGATAACTTGAACTTTAAATCTCATAATAATCACATGCTTCAAGAATATAGAAACATGGGTATTAACCATACTTCAAAATAGGTAACTAAATTCTCAAAAATTATGTAATTTGGGCACAAGGGTGAAATGATACCCTTGTTCATAACCCCACATACCTTATTAAGCTTAATTTGATGTAGAAACTTGACTTTTAACTCTTAAAGATGTTCTTGAAGACTTCTTCTTCAAGACTTCTTCTTGAAGTTCTTCTATTCAGAAACTTAGATTCTTGATTGTCTTAAAGAGGATGTAATGGAGTTTTGAATTTCTTGAAATTAGGTTAGGATTTCTTGGAGAGAAATTTAATAAAGAATGAGTGTATAATGCTTAAATTGACATCTAATCTTCTATTTTTACGACTTAGGGTCAGGGTAAATGGCTTTATTGCCCCTCTGGAGATTAAAGTTGCAACTGGAATACCGTTGGTGGGCTTAGCGCGACGCGATGCCATGCCCATCACTATTCCCAGTGCGACGTAGTGGAATCACGTTGAGCTGCTGGAATCGAAATTCAAACATGACCCAAACCTCATCCGAACATTCTGAAACTTCTCTGGGGCATGCTTCTTACACTCTGAAATGAATCAACTGAAAAACCATCGTCTCGAAGTCCAAAAAGTCAACTTAAAAATCTTCGAAGATAAGTAGTCAAAATAAGGTTAAGTCTTCAACACTTGGCTAAATTTTTTGGCTCTAGTCCTCTTAGAAAAGCACGAGGGACTGAACTAGGCTAAGTCTAATATAGGGTATTACAAAATTATCGGAGATTGAAGGGAGAAATTTGCAGAATTGTTGGTTGGGAGAAGTTTGAGAGAAACTATAGAGGGAGAGGGGAGAAGGGAGAGGGGGGGAGATGGTTGATTTGGAGAGGAAAGGGGCGTGAGTTGATTTGTATTTTAAAAAAAATTAGAAAGTTTTAAAAATATTAATTAAGTCCACAATTAACTTAATCAAGTTTCTAAATTATGTTTGATCCTTTAAATGGTCTATGTCACCAATCCTTCATTCAAGACTTAAAAGACACCTTTCATTCAATTTTCTCGAGTAACTTATTAAAATTATAATTTTCTTATAGTAAAAAAGTAATTTTGTGCTAACGCAATATGATATCATTTATCACTTATTATTCTTTTTCCATTTCTCACTTAACAATATAGATTGTTCCATTCATAGTGGTACTATTTATGTTGTTAAGATGTTTAAAATTGTCATTATTATTTTACTTAAATTTAATAATTTAAAATCAACTAAAATTTTAATTATTATTAAATTTTTTCTTAATTGAACTATATTGAAACTCCTAATATGTAGCATTTTGAAATCAACTAATAAAGTAAACGATGTTATTTTTGAATGTTTAAATTTTCTATTTACTATTTTTTAAATTTAATAATTTAAAATTAACTGAGATATTAATTATTTTTAAATTTTTCTTGTTTGAATTATGTTGAAACTCCTAATATGGATAGACGGATAGACAGATAGAAGGATAGATAGATAGATAGACGGATAGATAGATAGACGGATAGATAGATAGACCGATGGATGTAGCTTCAATTACAAAATTACTTTTTAATCAACAAACCAAAAAAAATCGTATAGAAAAATACTTGGAGCATATGATGGAAAAATGCAAAAAAAGTGAGTTTGTTATGAAATATTAAAGAACAAAGAAGAAGAGTAGAGAGAATAATTGTTATTTCTCTTGAGGAATGAATTACAATGAGGAAAAATCTCTTTATTTGGAAGGGAAAACTAATCTTGGGGTTTGTAACTTTTCCATAAATAGACATACACAATATATGGTAATGTAGGTATTCACTATATATGGTAAAGTAGATACTCACTATATATGGTACATTTATCACACTCTCCCTTGAATGTGTAATTGATAGATGATGTGCTTCGTTAAAACCTTACTAGA
Source organism: Capsicum annuum (assembly GCF_002878395.1). Lineage (NCBI taxonomy): Eukaryota > Viridiplantae > Streptophyta > Magnoliopsida > Solanales > Solanaceae > Capsicum > Capsicum annuum. The sequence goes on from NC_061112.1 coordinate 45,712,651, forward strand.
AAAAAGTCCAGTGGGAAATAAATCTAGTGAAGAAAAAAGAGTACACATATCTAACAATACGCATATAGTCTGCCTCATTAAAAACCTTACAAGGAAAACCCAGTGGGACAAAAAATCGTAAGGAAAAAGAGTACAGCGCGTATTAACTCCCCCTAATGAGAACATCGTTGAACCTTTGCATCCCGATCTTGTGCACCATCTTCTTAAAAGTTGCAATTGGAGGAGACTTGGTGAATAAATCAACCATATTGTCACTTGAATGAATCTGTTGCATGTTAATATCACCATTCTTTTGTAGCTCATGTATGTAGAAAATCTTGATGAAGTGTGCTTCGTTCTATCACCTTTTATGAATCCTCTATTAAGATATGTTATGCATGTTGCATTATCTCTGTATAAAATTGTGGGTACGTTATCGTATTTCAAACCACATTTTCTCGAATTAGATGTATCATGGACCTCAACCATACACATTCTCGGCTAGCTTCGTGAATAGCTATTATCTAAACATGATTTGATGAAGTGGCTACGATAGTCTGCTTTATATATCTCCAAGATATGACAGTACCACCACATATGAATGCATAGGCTGTTTGAGATCGAGCTTTATGCGGGTCAGATAAGTACCCAACATCAGCATGACCAATAAAATCGGGACTACAATATTTAGAATAAAACAAGCTCATGTGTTTAATTCCATTCTGATGTCTCCTAGTAGGAGCAAAAATATACTTTGCTAACAAATTGACTGAAAAGGCTGTATCAGGCATTATAGTATTTGCAAGCTACATGAGTGCACCATTTACACTAAGATATGGTACTTCATAACCAATCTAATTTGGTATATTTTTTATTTCACCAAATAATCTATTGCTTTGAAAACTCCCAAGAGTTTCAATAATTTTTAAGCTATAAGCGTATACAATATAAGGATTATCAATTAGTTTCCAAGAAACATTTATATTTTAAATCCTTAAAGAAATTTTCATATAAATTTTGTCAAGTGACAATATTCAACATTTCATGTGTGACATCTTCAAGTGTCTGAACTGCAAATCAAATAAGTTTTACGCCTACCAAGATGCATCCTTTCATATCACTTAATAAACGTTTCTACCTCAACATGCTTAAATTAACGGAGAATTCATATCCTCGTAATCTTTTACAATATTACGCCAATACTGTATCAAATATATAGTCGATGATTTCTCATTTTGTATCGGTTCACAATATGACATAACATTTTGAGATCTCATCACTTCTTTGTTTTCAGGTACCTGAACTTCTCATAAGGTTTCATGAAGTGTTATGACGTAGTCTCTTCAAGAGCATATTGCCTTCTTACTATGATTGTTTGATCCTTGTCCTTTTCGAGGATTATTTCATTTAGAACCGATTAGTCTACCATGCTTCACGCATGCATAGACTTTGTCCTTTAAGGACACAAAATAGGAGCACTTGCAACTTAAATATGAGATGCATTCGGCATTTGACTTGAATTATCTTTTGAATGAGGATCTTATGATAATTTCTAACATATTTTATAGCTGCTTATAATCTCCCCCTTATGTTAGAAAAACTAACATACATCCTCCATGTTCTTTGAGGAATTCATCTCTGTGCATCATGGTATATTTATTAATCGTACACCGCACATTAAAATTATTAGACGGAATAGTTGGTTCCTGAACAGACAACTTTATGAATGTCAAACTGCAGGTTGACAATAAACTCACATGTGATCATCTTATATCGATGCATCTTAATAGATCACATGAAGGGTGAACGAGCCCATATTCACCTTTTATACTTTTCAGATTTTAAGGAACCCAATCCCAAAATTAGTTGGTCCAACCAACTTATCATGAGAACAAACAACATTAAATGTTCATGAAGAATTTTCTAGTTCTTCAACCATGACATGTACTTTTTACTTTAGTAAATTTTAAATTTACTATTACATGGATAAATTTCAGTTTTACTACTTTAGAAGTAGATTTCAGAATAACTTTCTCGATTATTCAGCCTCTTTCGGAGGTGTTTGGTGGTATCATCACAATCAAGTGTACGCTTGTATTGACACAATCGAAATTCTCATTTCCCAAGAATGAAATATAATCATGCCTTAAGCGTATCAAATTATGATAGCTTAGAACCTCTTTCAAGATATTGCTACTTCAGGAGCAAATTGAGGCATACATATGACGCAGAGAATTTTTCTATAACATATCTTATGATCATAATATGCGTGTGAAAATATCATCACTTTTGATGATCATTATCATATTGTCCCTCCACGCGTAAATTTGTGCATTCAATGACTTGTCTTCTTTCAGACAGTGCACTGCTACCACAATCACTACAAAAAGAATGGAGCATATATATTCAATGAGAGAAATTTCATGTCTTTCGCCCAAAACATGTTGGTTTACCTTAGCCATCATTATATCATCAATATGATGTACTGAGATTCAAACTCAATGTCATATTCATATAAAGCCATCTTAGGTATAAATCGGCTGCCTTAACCACCATTATATCATCAATTTAAAATTATATAAATTATCGTTGTGCGAACATAACACTCCAAAATAACCATTAACATAAATTAATATGAACAAACCTAATACTGTATAGTAATAAAATAAAGACTTTTACCTTTTACATGAAATATTAATATATGTAAGGTGATATATGGATTACGAATACAAACAGAGAAAATTTCTCTCAATATCCATTGGCCTATTGACACTGTAACTTGTTTCCTTTTCTGTAATCTCTCTAATTTAATACTTATCCGCGGTGGACTCTTCTGCCATCGAACTAATTAAAGTATATATCTTAATTGTAGAGACTTGTGCTGATAACGTGTTATGAAATATTAAAAAATAAAGAAGAAAAATAGAGAAAATAGAGAGAATAATTATTATTTCTCTTGAGGGATGAATTACAATGAGGAAAAACCCTTTATTTATAGGGAAAAACTAACATTGAGATTGTAAGTTTTTATAAATAGACATACACAATATATAGTAAAGTAGACATTCACTATATATATATATATATATATATATATATGGTACATTTATAACAGAGTTCAAGAAAAAGAAAAAAAGGCCATATTACTGACATGCAAGTTCAAGAGCTAAAAACAATTCTTAAGCACAAACAAGTAGACGAAAATTTGAGGAAGATCAACTTTTTTGAATTGCGATAACTAGAACAAAGAAGGAATATTGAAATTTGTTTTAATTAATAGTCATTCTTTTGCATAAAAATTTGCTAATTTGTGAATGTGATTCCCCTAATCTCCTCCCGTTTTCCCGTCCTCCTCCCATTTTTTTTTTTTTTTTTTAAAATGTCCTCTTATGATCAACAAAAATATTGCGAGAATCATTTTAATCTTTCTGCTCCTCCATCTTTTTAAAAAAGCCGACATGTTTAGTCAAATTGATTATCAAGGTTTCCACACGTCATATGAAAACCACACCTATACACCTATTCTGAACATGTCAATGACTCCATTTGTAAGGAAACAGCTACTTGAAACTCCATCTGGAAACCAATGGAAGCCATAGGAATACTTTTCTTGTCATCCATATGGATTCTGCCTAGTGCCCTAGATACCTTACCTGTAAATCAACCTCTAACAAATGGAAGCACCATTATTTCATCAGGTGGCAAGTTTAAGTTGGGATTTTTCTCCCCTGGGACATCCAGAAAATGGTACTTACGAGTTACGAATATGGCTCAATAAAGTTACTGTACATACAGTGGTATGGGTTGCTAATCGAGACACTCCACTCAACGATACATCCGGTAGGTCAAATATTACCAGACAAGGAATTCGTACTCTTTAAAATGCCTCTGGCAGTGTCATTTGGTCCTCCAATGCCACTAAACATGTGTAGAAAGCACAACTTCTTGATTCAGGCAATCTTGTAGTAAGAGATGCAGCCGAGGATAAGCCTGAAAGTTACCTGTGGCGGAGTTTTGACGATCCAGGTGACACACTTTTACCTGGAATGAAGCTTGGGACCGATCTTAAAACTGGTTTTCGTTGTCCCCTCTGGTCATGGAAGAGCACAAATGATCCTTCCAGGGGTAGGTTTACTTGGACATTTGATCCTCGTGGATTCCTACAAACATTCACCATGAATGGTTCCATTGAACTCTACGGGACTGGATCAAGCAATGGTCGAGTCTTTCCTAATGAACCATCTCGGGATACCTCGTAGAAGGGTTATAACTATACATTCTTATCTGATCCTGAGGAAATATCCTTCATGTATGAACTCACAGACAGCTCTATTATTTCAATGGGCAGGGATGCAACTAAATGGGGTGCTACAGCTTTCAGAATGGAACAATCAGACTGCAAATTGGGATGATGTTGTCAGTGCGCCAACTGATACCTGTGACATTTATAGCCAGTGTCACTCATATGGTTTGTGCAACAGTGGTAAGTCTCCAATCTGCAATGTTTGGATAAACTTGAACCCAAAGATCCAACAGAATGGGCAAGGGGGAATTGGTCAAAAGGCTGTGTTAGAAAGACATCATTGAATCGCCAAAAGGAAGTTAAATTCTTGAAATATTCAGGCATCAAGTTGCCAGACACTCATTTTTGCTGGTACAGTCAAGGAGTTACTCTTAATGCATGTGAGGAATTGTGCTTGAGAAACTGCTCGTATATGGCGCATGCAAATCCAGGCATGACAGGGAAAACTGAAGACTGCTGCTTTGGTATAATGAGCTGATGGACATCAGAGAGTTTGGTGCTACTGGGCAAGATGTCTATATAAAGTTGGACACTTCTGAGTTGGGTACAAATCTGTTTCTTCACTTTGTCATGCAAGGATAACCAAATTATATATCATTGAATGAGCAAGTTGAATTTTTAATTCATTGTTTGAAAGCAAAACAAAAAAGATGAATTTATTTTGATCCTCGGGTAACTCCAGTAGAGGGAAACTAAAGAAACTGAGAATCAGCTTGCTCCTGGCAGTGTTAGGTCTGTTCTTGGCACTATGCCAAATCTTATACATAAGGCAAAAGAAGAAGAAGGATCAGGATCAGTAACATTTTAGCAAAGGTAAATCAGTGGTTTTGCTGCTTTTGTATTAGTGGTACCTTTTATCTGCAGTCACATTTGGTAAATATCAGAATTTCTCTCTTTACATCCAATTAAGTCCTTATTTTAACAGGAAGAGGAATAAGAAGCTCTGAAATGTTCGGCACTAATGAAAGCAAAGATGAAGAGCTAGATTTACCGTTGTTTGATTTTGAAACTATATCTCATGCTACCAATAACATTTCACTGAACAACAAGCTTGGAGAAGGTGGTTTTGGACCTGTTTACAAGGTAACAATGTTAACAGCAGCTCTTTCTGTTTTATCCAATCTAACTGCCTAGAAAGCAATTTCCGAACTTTTAAAAGGGACAAACACAAGTTTCAGTAAGAAAATTTATCTGCCATTCTCCTATTTCACCTAAACAGTAATGTCAAGCTCTAGTTTATTATTTGTCAGCAAAATATTCTTGAGAAGCTCTATCAACTAATTGCCTTAGAAAACCTAAGGTATGCTGAAAGATGGACAAGAAATTGAAGTAATGAGACATTCAAGATACTCAGCACAGGGAACTGATGAGTTCAAGAATGAGATCATCTTCATAGCTAAACTCCAGCATCGGAATCTTGTGACTCTTCTTGGTATGCCAAATAATAGCTTGGATTGGTTCCTTTATGATTGGTTCTCACTTCTCTGAACTCTTAACATACTTAGCTTTTCACGAATCAACTCTCGAAATAGTTCAATCATCAGATGGATTTGGTTATCTATTCTTTCATTTGAAATACTTGAAAGGATCTTATTACAAGATCTGGAACTTCGCAGATACAGATAGGAGGTCACCACTTGATTGGCCTAAGTGATTCCATATTATTAATGGAATTGCTTGAGGACTTCTCTAGTCTCTATCTTCATGAAGACTCAAGATTGTGGAAAGTCCACAGAGATCTTAAACCTAGTAATGTTTTGCTAGACATTGATATGAACCCGAAGATATCTGATTTTGGCACGGCAAGAAGTTTCGGAAGAAAAGAGACTCCATGACAACAAGAGTGGTTGGGACGTAGTAATAATCTTTAAACCAATGAACTATTTGCAGTCCACTAAAAAGCTTCTTATTTCTTTGTTTGACATTATCCTATAGTGGCTACATTTCTCCGGAGTATGCAGCAGAAGGAAAATTTTCAGTGAAATCAGATGTATTTAGCTTTGGAATTCTAGTACTGAAGATTTTAAGCATGAAGCGAAACGGAGGGTTCTTTCATCCAGACCATAATCATAATTTTCTAGGACGTAGGAGCTCTTCTTTGTCTATCTTATATGGTGCAAAAATTATGTCAAGTAAAACTTATAACATCTAACTGCATGATATCAAATGTTCAACTGTGGATCCTTTTCAAAGAAGGGGGTTATGGAAGCAATAGATACTCAACTAAGGCAGTCATGCAATGAGTCTGAAGTTCAATGATCAGTCCATGTAGGTCTATTATGCGTGCAGCAGTGTTCAGAAGATAGGCCGAGTATGGCATCAGTTGTGCTCATGTTAGGTAGTGATGTAGTGCTACCCTTGCCTAAGGAGCCAGACTTTTTCAATGGCAGAAGCCGATTCACTGAAGACGACAGTTCATCGAGCAAGCATTGCAAAAGTTCCATCAATGAAGTAAGCATCACACAGTTGGATGCCAGATAGAGATAAATTTTCAGGTCATTGTTGTTTTCTCTAGAGGCTACATTTACCAAATTGTTGCTGTCATATAGCTCAACAATTCCTGGTTGTTCAACATGACTAGTTGACACTTAATTTGCTGCATATAACTGTAAGTAATCAATTCAATCTGCTAAGAAGCTTCATATTATGGAAATAACATCCAATAGCGCATTGAAGCACACAGTTCGAGAAAATTGGTCAAACATTATAAAGTTCCCTCATTTGGGAAAAAATCTCTATATTTTCCTTCAACGCTCTCTCATTTACTTGTCTGATTATGAAATCTATGCATCAACTAGTTCTAATCCTAGACCTTCTAATATATTACCTAATCGAAAAAAGAAGGATTATATTGAAATTTGTATCAAAGGTTGTAGCCTAGAGGTCAATGAAGTGGGTTAATAACCATGAGGTCTAAGGTTTAAATCTCAAAATACTAGGTGATTTCTTTGCGTCTGTCTAAGCCTTGTTGGACAGAGTTATCATATTTACGCTGGTGGAAGGTAACAAGTATCCCATAGAATTAATTGGGTGCGCAAGCTGGTCTGCACACAACATTAAAAAGAAAAAGATTATATTGGAGACCATTAAACTGAAGTTCGGATCGAAAGTGAAACACAGATCTATGAACGCTACTGCTTCCAAGTTGCACCAAGAGTTACCTGATATTTATATTGGTGCGATCGAGTGAGTACGCTGTCCCAAAAATCACCATTAAAAATTACTGGTTCCAAGTTCTCTGTTCTAGAACAAAAGTTGGGCCATCTTGCTTTTCTTTTCAACATTAAGATGTTTGAATCTAATCTATATCTGATTATTAAAAGATTATCTCTAAACTTGAATACTGGATGATTAATAGTGTTTTCTAGCTTCTGGATATGTCTATATTTTATCTTTCTTTAAAACCTAATAAATATATATATAATTTAAAAGAAAATATATTTTATGGTAGTCTAAATACTAGTTTGATGTCTAAATACTAGTTTGATGAAACACACTCCAAAAATAGTCCCAATAGCAGCTGGCAATGGTGGTGGTCAGCAATGGTGGGTTCGAAGTGGTAGTTGGTAGAGATGGCTGAATGTGGTTGTGCAATGATGGTTAATATATAGCATGTCTCTTTTAGAACTTGGTAAATCCTATGAAGATGCTCAATGTGGTTCTCTATAAATGACAATATCATCGAGGACAAGGTAGACCATGATGAATTGGTCAAAAACAAATGGAATAACTTAACTGTTCATCAAGATCCAAAAAGTTATTGGGGCATTGGTGAGTCCAGACGGTATAAGTAGCCACTCAAAAGTTCAATATCGTGTCACAGACGTTGCCTTTTGTTCATCACCCTAGGCAATGTGAACGTGATGATACTTCTTTCTCTATTGACTTTGCTAAACAATTTAGCCTGCCTAAGACGATAAAATAAGGTCAGCAATTAAGGTTATCCACTCCAAGCATTTTTCAGTTGAGATGGGTTTTCATCAGGGATCAACACTTAGCCCGTTCCTATTTGGAATGTGAATTTCGTTATGCAAGGTATGAAAGTTATGAGGTAGACATAGAAGTGAGGCTTGACACACAGGCTATCATCAAGAGAGATGGTTTTAAGTATCTTAGGTCTTTAATCCACGAAAGCGGAGACATCGATGATGATGTCACACATCGTATTGCTGCAGCATGGATAAAGTGGAGGCTTGTCTTTGGAGTTTTGTGTGATAAAAAGGTATCACAAAAATTTTAAAGATAAGTTCTACATAATGGTGGTTAGAGAAACTTTGTTGTATGGGATGAAGTGTTGTCAATCAAAAACTCCCACATTCAAAAGATACATGTTGCAGGAATGAGGATATTGAGATGGATGTGTGGACATACAAGAAGTGATAGGAACAGGAATAAGGATATCTAGGAAAAGGTGGGAGTGGCCTTAGTGGTGGAAAAGATGAGGGAAATGAGACAGAAATGGTTTGGGCATGTGATGAGGAGAAGCGCAAAAGTCACAATGAGGAGGTGTGAGAGGTTGGATATAGAGAATACAAAGAGAGGTGAATGATGGCCGAAGAAGTATGGGCAAGAGATGATTACATACAACATAGTATAGCTTCAACTACCTAGGACATGATCCTAGATAGGAGGATGTGCAAGTCGCAGATTAGGGTAAAAGGATAGTAGATAGTGAGTGTTGTGTGTCGTAGTAATAGCCTTATTCTTGTAGTCTATTGCTTTTGATTTCCTTCATCATGTGTTTACTGTGCTTCAATTATCACATTATGTGTTTGTTCTTGCTGTTACTATTTCCTTTGACTAGCTGCTATTGTTTTCTTCACTGTTGTTTTTTCCCCTTTCATACCTACTTTGATTTGTTTTACTCAAGCTAAGGGTCTTCTCGAAACGGTCTCTCTACCTCCACAAGGTTAAGGTAAGGTTAGGTAAAGGTAAGGTCTACGTACAACCTACCCTCCCCAAACTCCACTTGTGGGATTTCACTCGTATTGTTGTTGTTGTTAATTATAAGGCGGGAACTTCATTCTCCCCCTTTCTTTGCAGCCTTTTCTCCTTATAATTATGTATTTTAGAGAAGGGTCAGAATTAATATTCTTTCATGTCAAAAAGAAGATCAAGTTACAGTAGACACATTCACCCCTATTGCACAAGAACTTGTGATTAATATATGCATGTGCTATTAATTTACAGTTTCTTAGAAATTTTCAGGTTAAAACATAAGAACGATAAAGGAACATCAAAATGTTATTGGCGAAAAATCATGGAATATGTTTCAGGCATATATATCTTACAAGAAAACCGCGTAATATCATCTTTCAAGTAAGCCCTTAACATAAACCATGCCTTTTTCACTCAGCTGTAGCTCCTTCCGCATTTTCTCTACTTCTTGGTCATCACCTTGAACAACGATTTCTGACAAGCTTCCATCATTTGCCACCATCATTTTCACCTTGATCTGCTCCTTTCTGGATGCTCGAGTCCAATAATATACACCCCTGCTCCCGATTTAAAAAAAACAAATGGTTTCTAATCATCAGCAATTCATAATCAGAGTTAACAGATGATCTTTATATTAGCAATACTTACGCTAACGGACTTAAGGCAGTGATCCAGAACCAATTATTGCCTACATCTGGAACTGTTATAGTAAGAACAAGGGCAATACTTCCCAAGCTTATACAGGTGCAGAAAGTTAACAGTGCTGCTTGTCCTCGGCTTGGAACCATCATTCCTTCAAACCTTCAGGATGCAAAAGTTGAATTAATATCAATGGAAAAGAGAGAGAAGCTGAAACAATGACTGTAGATGTTTCTAATTAATGAAGATTCCGTTATTGAGGTCGAAAAAATCTCTCACAGGTCAAGGCATAACAAATATACTAATAGAATGAATCGTTCTTTCTAGAGAAAAGCAATGCAGTGATCGAAATTGCATTGCATTTTCTGGAAAAAGAAAGGGGCTCCTGCAGGCAAACAGAACATGATATGGTGAAACAGCTTCTAACCGTCTCACTCATCTTCATGAAGATGCTCAAATAACAGCAGTGATGATGTACAGTTTCCAGAGCATCATCACTTACTTAGCAGGTTCAGATGAAAAGATACAAAATAAATGTCCACTTTCAGCTGAAAATAAACACCAGGAAAGACAATTTAATGCAGCCAACGGCAGAGTTTGATGCAAAAAAAAAAGCCAAGCTATTTGCATCAACTAAGAATGAATTGAGCTGGAAAAAGCTAAGAACGAAAATGAAAAATAAAAATAAAATGAGATGAAAAAATAGAAGTCCAATTACCAAATCCAGTCTTACGGAAAACAATCCAATAACTGAAGGATGCAATTGTGCAATCAACAAAGGTTTTCAGGTAGTTGTCACATTTTTCAAAATAATTCAAATCATTACCGCAGATAAAAGTTAAAGATACTCTAAGGGGCATTGCAAGGATAAGATAAGTAAAAGGTAAATTGGGGAGTGAGTGGGATTAACTCACGTAATAGTCTCTCCTCTATCCAAGACAGCGAAATTATTTCGAGTGAAGAATGAAAGAATTTCGCCAGCAACCTGGTTAGCCGCTTTCTTTCCTTCCTCTATCCCTTCCTTAACAAATGTCTTCTTCACAATCTTGGATTTGACAGATCGTTTAATAAGGGACCAAAGACCAGGAACAGAGATGACAAACAGACCTAGAGAAGTGTAGTAGCTAGCCAATGAATAACCAGCATCTGCTGCTGCAATTGAGAAAAGAGAATATGGGTTTTCTTGAAAAAGCAGAGAAGGAGGAGCAGTGAAGAGATGATGTACATGGTTAAATGCTTGAACAGTGAAGCGGGTTGTGGGTGTTGTTGGACGACATAGATGCCGGGGAGAATAGTGTGGAGCGTGGAAAGTGGGAGGAAGAGAGAGAGGAGAGAGAAAAAGCTTTGCTGCCATTTGGTGGTGTTGGCACACAACACAAATGTGCGGAGGAGACCACGCACTTTATGTACTTGCCTTCCCTCCCAACCAAACTGTTATCACTTCCAACTTCTAACTGCTGCTATTTCCACTTATCCCTATCCATTTTCTTAACAATTCACACAACGGACTAATAATTATTATTATTTATCCCTAAATACTTAGTACACTTAAATTTTGTAATGCAAATAAAAAATTTTGAAGTGTAAAAAAGCAATATATATATTATTTGACTTTCTGTGTGCTAAAAACAAAAGATAAAACATAACAAAAATAAAATATAACAATTTGTCAGTTGAGGATTAGAAAATCTTTCACGCTTGATGTCACTTTAGTGATTGTATGCAACCAAATTTTATTAAATTTAAATTCGTATAAAATTTTAATTATATTAAATTCAAATTATATTAGTCCCGAATAAATACTGCGAACTAATACAATTAAATTAATTATTTAAGTCCAAACATATATGGATTTAGTTAAATCCAATTGTTATTGGGCTAATCCATTAAGCTGGGCGACAAACGATGAGTCCATTTTGCTAAGTCCAAGATATCATTTTATACTAGAGGTCCAATTTGGTGTCACGTGTCAAATGACATGCCATATCAAGTCAAATGAAGGAGTCAATAGGATCGTGTCACATGTCAAAATGATGCAGCATGCCAGATGAAATTCAAGGTCCAATCAAATATCATCATGCCACTTAAATCTGATTGACCAAAAGAAACCCATCTTCACCATAACTCTTTCCTTCCTATAACTATAAATATAGGTCTCATAATTCAAAAAAGGGACCAACAATTCTAACAAGAACCAAGAGAAAACTCATTAATCAAACATCGCAGATTTCTCTACAAATTCAACCATTCAAGATCCAGTTCATCAAAATCCAAGATCATGACCACAAGATTTAAGAATAAGACCCAAAACCCTTGAATTCAATTACAAGTCAAGCTCAAATCCATTAAACTCATAAATCAACTTCAAATTCATGATCTTACTCGAAGCCTTTGAATTTATATTTGAAAGGGAAAGGATAAACAGAAATCCAAAAGCTGGAGCAAGTTTGTCCCCAAAAATGACAACAAGGAATCCATAAATGTCGATGTGTCTCTTGCGAAGTTCACCAAAGAAAGAAGCAAAGCGTCAGGATGACTTCTCAAGCATGCTCAAATCAAAAGTTGACTTTAAGGAGATGCAAGAAAAGAAATACCCCTTTCTTGATTCTGCTGTTGCTAAAATTTACAATGAATTTCTTGAGCATAAGCTCATTGATCTACCAACGATGAAGTGGCCCAAAGATGCTAGAAGGATTAATGACCCAAACTATTGCAAGTATCATAGGCTTGTGGGTTACCTTCTGGAGATATAGTTTGTCTTTAAAGACAAAATCATGTAGCTGGCAAATAAGAAAAAAATTTCTTTGATAATGAGATAACAAGTTCACATTATATCTCTATCACTTTTGGCTAGCTCGATTCGATTAGAAGATGCTTTGAAGAGCATAAAAGGAATCATTAGAGCAAAGTCTTCAGTTAAAGGAGGTGACGATGATGGTTGGACTTTGGTGACTAGGCATAGATGCAAGAAGACGAGCCTATGAAAAGAGTCATTTGAGCAACCAACTAGAAGGAGAATGGTGAATAAATTGAGAAAATAGAGGTTGGTTGAGCTTTCAAAGAGGATGAGTGTTATACCTCATACATTTTTATCTTAATTCATCTCTTAGTGCTTGTTTAAGACACTTAGAACCTGAAAATAAAACTAAGTGTTGAGACTTAGTCATTTCTAAAACTCCTAAACTTTGATGATTTCATTCCCAACCTTTCCGGCCTTAGAATGCCGATTTTAAAGTTGATTCATGATCAGGGTTGTCAAAGCTATCTCTCGAGTGAGTTTCAGAAATTTTGGACAAGCGTAAGGACATATTTGGAATTAAAAAATAGTAGATGCATGCGATTATCATGTGACGTGCTCTCCAGTCCACCCCAGGGAGCATGCGATAAAGCACGCTCGATTCCGGGGCTTCAGAGCATGCGACGAATGCTCCGTAGCACGCTCATGAATTTTTCAGCTTTGATTTTGCATATTGAAGGACAATAAGGTCTTTTGTCTCATATCAAAACCATCCTAAACATATAACTTCAGCCCCAAATAGCATAGATACATCATTGTTAATCTTCTTTATCTCTAAGAAAAACCCTAACTCTAAGAAATCAAGAACAAACCCATTACTCCATCTTCAAGAAAGTTAACAGTCCAAGCTTTCGGGTTCAAGATCTTTAAAAAAAATCTTTACAAAAATAAATAGAAATTCAAAGTCAAGCATCTTCATTAATTTAATCAATTAAGGTATATGGGGTTATGAACAAGGATAACTCTTTCATCCTTGTGCCCAAAACTAGTTTTTAAACTTGAATTTACACAAATATACATGATATGAGTATAGGGTTTATGTCAATTGTCATTAATTGATGTTTATAATGTTACAAGTTATTTGAATGTTGAATTTCACCTCTATTTTACGTATCTATATGTTTGGCTTTGTTTACATATATTGAAAATTGAATTTCATTGTCTTGACTAGAATTGTTAAAGAAATTTCAAGATTTTGATTATCAAGTATTAACCTTGTGATGATTTGACATGAGTTAAAGTATGGGTTATTAAGTCCTAGTTTGAATATTGATATTCCAAGAAGATTATGCCTTTAAGCATCCTATGACTAGTTTATATTCAATTTTTTGAACAATATTGATCTTTTGATCCTTAGCTGAGACATGGGATCCACTTTATCAGTTTTAATATAATTTTGATTACAATTTAAAGTAAACAGATGCATAACTGGTTTTCATCGTAAACCCTTATGTTGGTTTTTAAATTGGATTTCCTACTGAATGAGCATACAAATTAAAGGGAGTATTTAGCACCGAGCGGAAAGTATGGGTTTAGCACATCCTACTTCTCAAGAATTACGAGCCAACATAGGTACAGATTCAAATTATATTCCATTTGTATATGGATACAGATACATATTGTGATCACTTAGCTTAGGTTATACTCCTCGGCAAGAGTATGACACCTCTACCCTACATGAGGTTTTCCCCTTAGGGGAATTAGATGTTGGACTCCATGATAGATCACATGGTTTATGTCGATTAGAAGAGCCTCCCTGATAGCAAGAACTTACAGAAAAACTTTAAAATTTAGTGTGAAGGCTCACAGTTTCCTTCAGATATTATCTTACATAAGATATTAGTCATGAGATTTCAGATTTTAGATTACAGATATAAAAGTAAGTACTTTCTACACTTAGATTATAAGATTTAAAGATAGAATATAATTACAAATTTTAGAACTAAATGTAATTGCTCATGAGACTTACATAGTATGCTTTATCATTTATGATTTATGATTTTTAGCTTTTTGTTATTCAAGCCAATGTGAGTCATTACATCTAACATGCATTCTTTCATAAATTTTTATGAATATTGAGATATTGTTTTGATAATGCATTCACCCCCACATGCTCAGTACATTCCAAAAGTACTGATTCACATATATGCCTATGTGTTACATTGTTTAATAATATAGGTTCAGGTGTTCAGTTTCAACAGTGTGATTGACCAGGAGAATCTCTATCTACATCTCAACAGTTGGTGAGTCCTCATAGTTTGCAGACCCAGTTATTCAGACTTTCAATTTATCAAAGTAGCCTGTTCAGTTTTTTTTATTTAGATTGAGTCAGCTAGGGGTCTTTTCCAGCAGCTCCCTAGTTGTTAGTAGTAGAGGCTTGTTAGACTGCTAGTTATACCTCAGATTTCCAGTGTTGATTGTCCAAATTTTTAAGTCAAGTATTCTTAGATATTGTGTTCAGTTAACTCCAGTTTAGATCATACAGAATTCAACTTTTCAGCATTGATTATATATTTATATTTATTTATTATGAGTTTTAGATTTAGTAGAAGGCTACAGGGTTAGCCTAAGATAACTTGTAGTCTTGAGCACCATGTGACGTCTCGGGACCCATTTTTGGGGTGTTACAAACTTGGTATCAGAGCATAATGTTTAAAGAGTCCTAGGGAGTCAGACAAGCCGCATTACATAGAGTCTTGATCATGGGTGTAAAGCACATTACATTTATGAGCAAGAGGCTATGGAACATTTTCAGAAATCATCCTTTTCTTTCATAATCTATCATACTTACAGTGCCTCTATCTACTTTTAAATTATACTATTATGTGATAGTTGAATATACCTCCTCGCTGAGCTAATGCACGCAAAAATGATAACCAGCCACCCCAGCCTGCTGATCCTCTGAATGAAAATGAATCCCATGCTGAATTTTAGGCTGCCTTTAAGGCGTTAGCCCAAGATGTGACTGCCAATATTTAGGGAAATCTTCAGGAAACAGTCTCACTTCAACATAATGATGATTTAACTACAGCTAGAATCCGTGACTTCATGAGAATGAATCCGCCTGAATTCTTTGGCTCAAAAGTAGGTGAAAACCCATAGTTGTATCTTGATGAGGTAAAAAAGATCACCTATATTATGCATGTTACTGAGGAGCAGAGTTTGGAGTTGGCATCCTATAAGCTGAAGGGTATGGCTTATGAATGGGTGGTTATATGAAAGAATGGTAGAGGTGAGAATGCATCTCCTTTGAGTTAGCAGGTGTTTAAAAATATATTTCTAGACAGGTTCTTTCTGTGCAAATTGAGAGAAGCTAAGGTAAAGTAGTTCATGAACTTGAGTCAGGGCTCGATGATAGTGAAAAAGTACTGCCTTAAGTTCAATCAGTTATCTAAGTATGCTCCTGATTTGATAGTTGATCGTAGATTTAGTATGAGTACGTTTGTTACTGGAGTGTCTAGTTTGGTAATCAAGGAGTGTAGGAATGCCATTCTTATTGGGGATATAGATCTTGCTAGATTGATAACTTATGCTCAATAGATTGAGGCGGATAAGTTGAAGGAGAGAGAGAGGGTAAATAAGAAGGCTAGAATCGAGTCGTTTGACTATGGACAGACAAGGTCTAGAGGAGGTAATCGTTCACAGTTTTAGGGTCACCTATCTATGCTATTTCCATCTTTAGCCAGTGTTCCAGTACCGAGGGCTAAGCAGGAACAGTGGGGTAAGACTTCTATGTCCAGGTCTTAGAATAGTGTGGGTGGAAGACCCAGTTATCCTACATATGCTAAGTGTAGTAAGAATTATTTTGGTGAGTATTTTGTTGGGACAGAAAGGTTATTTTGGGTGTGGTAAGTTGGGTTATGAAATCAAAGAGTACCCGTATACTAAGCAAGGAGTTCGTCCCCAGACTTAGGCTACTAGCGCACCAGCTCTACTAGGTCCCCAAGCCCTTCCTCAGGGTGCATCATTCAGTACCGATGGCCGTCAGCGCAAAATCAATTTTATGCCTTACCATTCTATCAGGATCAGGAGAGTTCATCAGATGTTGCTACTGGTATGCTTCATATATTTTATTTTAATATTTATGTGTTGTTGGACCTAAGGTCAAATCTCTCTTATGTTACTCCATTAGTTACGATGAATTTTGGATTAAGTCCTTAAAATCCTTCTAAACCCTTCTTAGTTTCCACCCCAGTGAGGGAGTCAGTTATTGCCAAACAAATCTATAAAAAGTGTCTTATCACTGTCCTTCATAAGATCATATTAGTAGACTTAATAGAGTTAGACATGGTCGATTTTGACATTATTATGGGCATGGATTGGCTCCGTTCCTGTTATGCATCTGTAGTTTTTCGTACTCGAGTAGTAAAGTTTTAGTTTCCTGATGAGCCGGTCTTTGAGTAGGAAGGTAATTCAATGTCTCCTAAGAGTCCTTTCATATCCTATCTTAAGGCTAGAAAGTTGATATCAAAATTTATCATCTAGTATGAGTCAAAGACACTAAGTCTGAGACTCCAACAGTTCAGTTAGTTAGTGTAGTCAATAAGTTTCCTAAAGCTTTTCTCGAAGATTTGCTAGGGGTACCTCCCGATAGGAAAATAGAACTCGGTATTGACCTTTTTCCAGATACTCATCCCATCTCCATTCCTTCATATCGTATGGCTCCAGCTGAGCTTAAGAATTTAAAAGAGCAGCTTAAAGACCTCTTAGATAAAGGTTTCATAAAGCCCAGTATCTCGCCATGGGGCGCTCCCATCCTATTCGTGTGAAAGAAAGATGGTTCTTTGCGAATGTGTATTGACTATCGTCAGCTGAATAAAAGTCACAATAAAAAACAAATATCCTTTTTCTAGGATTAATGACTTATTTGATTAATTCCATGGTGCAAGTTACCTCTCTGAGATAGACCTTAGATTCGGCTATCATTAGCTTAAAGTAAGGGAATATGATATTCCAAAGACAACTTTCAGAACCCGTTATGGTCACTTTAAGTTTCTCGTCATGTCCTTTGGGCTAACAAATGCCCCAATAGCCTTCATGGATCTAATGAACTGAGTGTTTAAATAGTACTTAGACATATTTGTCATAGTCTTTATCGATGATGTCCTTGTCTTTTCTCGTAGTAAGGATGACCATGTAGACCATCTTAGAATTGTGTTGTAAACTCTTAGAGATCACTAGTTGTACGCCAAATTTAGCAAGTGTAAATTTTGGCTAAGATCAGTAGCTTTCCTCGATTATATTATTTTCGATGATGGCATTAGATTTGATCCCCAAAAGACCGAAGCAGTGTCAAACTGGCCTAGACCTATCTCTCTATCTGACATCTGAAGTTTCTTGGGTTTAGATGGCTATTTCCAATGGTTTTTTGAGGGGTTTTCATCTATTACGTCCCCCATGTCTAGATTGACTCAAAAAAATGTTAAGTTTTAATGGTTAGTTCCTAAGAGAAGAGTTTTCAGGATTTGAAAGCTCGGCTTACTTCATCCCCCATTTTAGAGTTACCTGATAGTACAGATGGATTCATTGTCTACTATGATCCTCTAGAGTTGGTCTGAGTTTTGTCTTAATGCAGAGAGGTAGGGTTAAATCCTATGCCTCTAGACTGCTTAAGCCCCATGAAAAGAACTAGCCTACCTATGACCTTGAGTTAGCTACTATTGTTTTTGTATTAAAAATCTAGAGGCACTATATTTATGGGGTGCATGTTGATGTATTCTCGGACCACAATAGCTTGCAATATATGTTTACTTAGAGGGATTTAAATCTTCGCCCGAGAAGGTGGTTAGAATTGTTCAAAGATTATGATATGAGTGTTTTATACCATTCGGGGAAGGCCAATGTCGTGGCAGACGCCCTTAGTAGACTGTCTATGGGTGGTGTTATGCATGTGGAGAGTGACAAGAAGGAACTAGTTTGAGAAGTTCACCAGTTAGCTAGATTGGGTGTGAGGTTGGTTGAATCAGCTGAGGAGAATATTTGGGTTCAGGGTAGTTCAAAATCTTCTCTAGTGTATGAAGTGAAAAAGAAACCAGATAAGGACTCTAGTTTGGTTAAGGTGAAATGGTCAGTTAAAGACCAAACGGTTGAGGTTTTCTCGGGGAGGGGGGGGGAATGGTGTGCTAAGGTACCAGAGTAGATTGTGTGTCATGCGTTGACAATTTAAGGAATCAGATAATGGCAGAAGAACATAGTGCATGTTACTTCATTCACCCAGGAGCCAACAAGATGTACCACGACTTGTGGGAAGTCTATTGATGGAGTGGTATGAAGAAAGATATCACAGAATTTATAGCCTAGTATGCTACTTGCCAACAGGTTAAGGTAGAGCACCAAAGACCTAGTGGCATGATAAAGGAGTTTGGTATCCCCACTTAGAAGTTGGAAGAGGTGAACATGGACTTTGTGACAGGATTACCCTATTCGCGTCGTCAATATGATTTAATTTGGGTTATTGTAGACAGGTTGACGAAATCAGTCCACTTCTTACCAGTTTATGCTTCTTACACATCCAAAGACTATGCTAGACTGTATATTAGAGAGTTAGTCAGATTGCACGGAGTTTTTTCGTCCATCATTTCAGATAGAGGTACCCAGTTTACCTTTCACTTTTGGAAATCCTTTCAGAAGGGTCTTGGTACCCAAGTTAATCTCAGTTTAGCTTTTCACCCTCAAAAAGATGGTTAGGCAGAGAGGACCATTCAGACCCTAGAGGATATGTTTAGGGCATGCGTTCTTGACTTCAAAGGCATTTGGGATAACCACTTACCGTTGATCGAATTTGCCTACAATAACAGTTACTATTCTTATATTCAGATGGCCCCGTTTGAAGCTCTTTATGAGAGGAGATGTAGATCACCTTTGGGTTGGTTCGAAGTAGGCGCGGTCATTTTGATAGGGCCAGAGGTAGTGTTTGAAGCCATGGAGAAAGTCCAGTTGAATCGAGAGAGATTGAAAATAGCTCAGATTTGTCAGAAATCTTATATAGATGTAAGAAGGAGACATCTTGAGTTTGAACTCGATGATTTAGTTTATTTGAAGGTTTCACCCCAGAAGAGGGTGAAGAGATTTGGCAAATAGGCGAAGCTTAGTCACTGATATGTGGGTCCTATAGAATATTGAGTCATGTGGGGAAGGTAGCGTATGAGCTTAAGCTACCTGCAAACTTATCATCAGTTCACCCAATGTTCCATACATCCTTATTGAAGAAGTGTGTGGATGATTTAGCTGTTGTAGTCTCTCTAGAAAGCACAGGTATTCAGAATAGCCTCTCATAGACTAAGGAACAAAGAAGTTCCCTTGGTCAAAGTTCTTTGGCAGAATCAGTTCGTTAAGGGTGCCACTTAGGAAGCTGAAGTAAACATGTGAACCAAGTACCCTCACCTTTTCTCCACAAACTCAGACTCAGCCTAAGGTAACAGTCTTCTTTAGCTCAATTCTTTTCTAGTCTTAGTTCCAGTCATGTGATTACTTTCATGACATTGCATGCTTTTACAAATTAGTTCAGTCATTCATCATGAGTTAGATTCAACCATGTAATAAAGTTTTTAGTATACATGTTAGTATATCATCTCAGTTCCTCAGTATCCTCATCTTAACTAGTCTCATTCGAGGACGAATGTTCCCAAGGGGGAATATTGTTATTCATCGTATGTTTTTAGCTTAATTCAACTCTTAGTTCTTGCTTAAGACACTTAGAACCTAAAAATTAAACCAAGTGTTGAGACTTAGTCATTTCTAAAACTCCTAAAATTTTATGATTTCATTACCGACCTTCCTGGCCTTAGAATGTCGATTTTGAAGTTGATTCATGATTAGGGTTGTCAAAGGTACCTTTCAGGTGAGTTTCAAAATTTTTAGACTAACGTAAGGACATGTTTTGAAGTCAAAAACAGTAGCTAACTGTGATTAACGTACAACACATGCTCCAATACACCCCTAGAGAGCATGTGATAGAGCATGCAGCGCACGCTTCATTCCGAGGCTTCAGATCATGCAATGCATACTCCTGAATTTTTCAGCTTTTGATTTTGCATATTGGAGGAAAATAAGGTCTTTTGTCTCACATCAAAACCGTCCTAAACACATAATTTCAGCCCCAAATAGCATAGATACATCATTATTCATCTTCTTCATGTCTAATAAAAATCTTAACTCTAGGAAATAAAAAACAAACCCATTACTCCTTCTTTAAGAAAGTTAACAATTCAAGCTTCCAGGTTTAAGATCTTCAAGAAACAATCTTTAAGAACACAAATAGGAATTCAAAGTCAAGTGTCTTCATCAATTTAATCAATTAAGGTATGTGGGCTTATGAACAAGGATAACTCTTTCATTCTTGTGCCCAAAACTATTGTTTAAACTTGAATTTACATGATTTGAGTATAGGGTTTATACCCAATTGTCATTATTTGATGTTTATAATGTTACAAGTCAATTAAATGTTGAATTACATCTCTATTTTACGTATCCATACATTTGGCTTGGTTTTACATATATTGAGAATTGAATTTCATTGTCTTAACTAGAATTGTGAACAAGATTTAAAGTATGGGTTACTAAGTCCTAGTTTAAATATTGATATTCCAAGAAGATTATGCCTTTAAGCATCCTATGATTAGTTTATATTCAATTTTTTGAACAAGATTGATCTTTTGATCCTTAGCTGAGATATGGGATCCACTTTATCAGTTTTAATAATAGTTTTGATTACACTTTAAAGTAAACAGATGCATAACTGGTTTTCATAGTAAACCCTTATGTTGGTTTTTTAAAGTGGATTTCCTACTGAATGAGCATACAGATTAAAGGGAGTATTTAGCATGAACAAGAAGTGTGGGTTTAGCACATCCTACTTCTCAAGAATTACGAGCCAACATAGGTACAGATTCAAATTATATTCCATTTGTATATGGATACAGATACATATTGTGATCACTTAGCTTAGGTTATACTCCTTGGCAAGAGTATGACACCTCTACCCTACATGAGGTTTTCCCCTTAGGGGAATTAGATGTTGGACTCCATGATAGATCACATGGTTTATATCGATTAGAAGAGCCTCCCTGATAGCAAAAACTTACAGAAAAACTTTAAAATTTAGTGTGAAGGTTCACAGTTTCCTTCAGATATTATCTTACATAAGATATTAGTCATGAGATTTCAGATTTTAGATTACAGATATAAAAGTAAGTACTTTCTACACTTAGACTGCAAGATTTAAAGATAGAATACAAGTGCAACTTTTAGAACTAAATGTGATGGCTTACGAGACTTACATAGTATGCTTTATCATTAATGATTTCCAGCTATTAGTTATTTAAGCCAATGTGAGTCATTATATGTAGCATACATTCTTTCATAAATTTTTATGAACATTGAGATATTATTTTGCTAATGCATTCACTCCAACATACTCAATACATTCCAAAAGTACTGATCAACATATATGTCTATGTGCTACATAGTTTAATAATGTAGGTTTAGGTGCTCAGTTCCTGTAGTGTGATCGACCGTGAGTATCTCTATCTATATCCCAAAAATTGGTGAGTCGTCATAGTTCAAGGACCCAATTATTCAGACTTTAATTTATCAAAGTAGCCTGTTCAGTTATTTTTAGTCTGATTAAGTCATTTGGGGGTCTTTCCCAGTGGCTCCCTAGTTGTTAGTAGTAGAGGCTTGTCAGACTGCTAGTTATAACTCAGATTTCCAGTGTTGATTGTCCATATGTTTAAGTCAAATATTCTCAGATATTTGTTCAGTTAACTTCTAATTTGATCAGACAAAATTTAGCATTTCAGTATTGGTAATATCTTTATATTTCTTTATTATGAGTTTCAGATTTAGTCGAAGGCTACAGGGTTAGCTTAAGACTACTCGTAGTCTTGAGCACTGTGTGATATCTCGGGATCCATTTTTGGGGCGTTAAAATGAGGGAAGTAGAGCATCACTACCAAAAACCACAACGTCCTATGACTTTGGAAGAATTCATACTAGGTTGGTTCTGTACAAAGATGGCTAAAGTCAACGTTGAGGTACCTTGTTTTAATACTCGGAAAGAAGGGGAAAAGGTGAAAATTATAAGTTCCTTTATCTTTGGAAAAACCTATTGAACCTCTTAGCCAAAAAAACATATGTACTTAATATACAAATCACATTTATAAATGATGATCTCCTTCTTGGTGAAACCTACACAATCATCCTTTCTACACGGTGGGTCATGTTCTAAAAAAAAAAGATAAATAGAATCTTGATAAATGAGGGATCCATTGTTAACATCCCACCTATTCGCACAATGAAAGATCTTGGCATCACTACTGATGAACTTGCTGAAAGTCATTTGATGATTTAGGGGTTCAACCAAGGGGTTCAAAAGTCCATAGGATCTATCAAGTTATGGATTTATATGAATAATTTGTGATCAAATGTGTTGATGCATGTGATTAATGCTAAAACTTTATACAGCATATTTCTTGGTAGGACTTGGGTACACGAGAGCAAAATTGTCTCATGCTATTACTATAAATGCTGAAGTATCTCGAAGGCAAAGTGAAAAAAAAATAGATTTTGATAATAAGCCATTCGTTGAAGATGAGTCACAATTTATTGACGCAAAATTCTACTTATAGAATTATCTTGTGAATGAGAAACGGGTTGATAATGTCATAACAACAAGTGTGATGATCTTGCAGCTAATAAGGTCATGGTGGTTGTAAAAAAATTGCCACTAAGAAGCCTCCACTTCAAATAAATAAAATATTGTATTTTTACAAGGAATCCAACTCTTGTGCTCTAAGCACCAAAGGAAAAGAAGGATGAAGATCATTCATCGGATACCCAAGATAATGTACTATAGAGGCTAAATCTACCTATCATGATGATGATGCAATAAACCTATCCTCAAGACTACTTGGAGAGTTTATGATTCGAAGTCTGCCACAAGATATAACAATCCCTATGCATCATAAAAAAAGAAGGCTTTGATCCAAATACTTTGAAGTTATTTTTAAAGGCTAGATACAATCTTAATGAGCCATCAAGGTTGGGAAAGCTTCAGTTAGAAAGTACAACTAGGCATGCAGGTGAATGCCTAGGGAACACACCGCCACTTTCAATTCATATCTCCATAAAATGGTCAGTTCGCAACTACATCATAGTGGAAGAGGAGTCCACTGCTTTCGGTAAAAGGCCTTCTATATTTCATCGACTTGGAGAGTCAACTATAAAAACTTTTGTATTCAATAGGTTGGTTCCACTCAATATGAATAAAAGCAACAAAAATTGGATAATTTGTCAAAGAACGACAATGCACTCTTCACCTAGAATCCAAAAGGATTTCCAAAGTTCGATTACTTCTAGAGTAATGATAGGCAGAACTAGCGTTTTATGTAAGTAGGTGTTAAGTAAGGACTCATACTGTAGTCTATACCAAGAAATGTGAGGAAGATGAAGAAAGTGTAGGCTCTTCATATCATATTACTACCTAAAGTAAGAATAATGTATCATCTCAAATGAAGGTTCATGAAAAGTTGGAAGATATTTTCTTCTGTTACCACATATCTATCAATGACAATGATCCTTAAGAAGAGGAAGATACTGAAGATACTCCATAAAAACTTGAAGGAGTGAAGACCACAATAGATCCCTTGAAGGAAGTCAATCTTAGAAATGATATAAGACCTAAGACCAACTTATCCGAGCACTTCTCTAAAATTAGATGAAGAAATTGCTTATATAGACATATTGAAAGAATATATGGATGTCTTTGCTTGGAGTTATAAGGTGTCCCTACCCGACGTTACCCCCTAGTTGCGACAGCGGTGCTTACGATCACAAGTGACCACAAGCTAACCCATGAGTTGGTACCTGCTGTGAGCACTGACTAAAATAATAATATAACACATGGACGAAAGATAATCTGGTAAGATACTGTAAACCTGAAATACCAAAAATAAATCAATGATCGGTCTGAATATCCAATTGTGTTGACCCAAACCACGACCAAGACGTAATGGGCATCCCAAGTCCAACCAGGATCAGGGACCGCCCCCGATTACCCAACCCAACCACCTTATACAGCTTTTGATGGGCTAAATTTCAAGCATATAATAAGATACTCATGAAGAATCGGGGATAGGGTCACAATCGTGATCGACTCAACCGAGTTCAACTGTACCAAGCCAACCGTCCGACCATACCAAAACCAAACCAACGGCCATAAACCAGACCATAACCAAATGGATACCAAAGCATATAGTGATAATCAATCCCAAAATATAATACGATGGAACAACCAATAATATTGTCCAATCATGTCAGCCCCAATAACAATGCCAATACTAAGGCTAACACCAATACCGATCCTATCCATACCAACCCTCAGAAGTACCACAAAGCCTCTAACCAAAAAAGTAAAAAAATATTCGGTTAGTATATGCCCCTAACCAAGGCCAAAACCAATATCCAAAATAAAATCAAAGTGTCTACAGATGTCCGTAACATACAATGAAGCCTTCTAAAAGGATAAAAAATCACCACTTTAGTTCAAAAGATGATCCCCCGAGTCAACCACTATGTAGGAGAAGTAGAATGTCGGTTCCTGCATAGCGTGGGTATACAACCGCCAGTAGAAGGGTTAGAGAGTGATCGCTAGCATGAACTCAGAATAAGGATAAAATAATACCATTTATAAAATCAAGTAAAACCATCCATAATGTATACAACCATACATTTATGCCTAACCAAGTAAAACCAACCACTCGGGACCTCCACCTTCCACGGCTTAGCTACACCTCTCCCTTTAATGCCTAATTAAAACCATTTCCAAATAACCAACCAATCTATTTATTATTTATTAAACAAGGACATTTAGTAGTGGCATCTTCATACCAACCATACTTCCAAGTACTATCCATAGCACACCATATGTAGGCTTAAGGGGACTTTCAAGTGCTCTTTAATTTACCATATTAAACGTCTTGGGGATTTCGTACCCCACAAGCATAAACATTTAGCCATTTACCTTTCCAAACTATTTAAACTATGCATAAGTCCTTTACTAAGTTTTAAACAAGTAAGAGTTTCATTTAAAAGTAATCAATGCAATGAACATGTCTTTATAAGCATTTTGTCAAACACACTGGGGGCATAGTATATATCCAAAACCAGTTCCAATTACCAATAACCATTCTATGTATTCCAATTATCCAAAACCACCATTAATGCATACAAAAGCATAATTAAAATTATGGGAAACCATAACCAAGTATTTATAATCAAAACCCCTAAATCATATTTGAAAAACCAAAAGCATATAATAATGAAATCATGAAAACAAATGATAAAAACCATACCTTTAGTTAGAACTAACAATGAGGGAAGAGAACATGCCTTAATTGACAAAGTAGACAGAGAGAAATCACCAATGAGATCCGTAAATTAGCCTTTAAGATGAAACCCTAACTCTTTGATCCAAAAACTTTTGAGAGGATTTTAAAGTGTTTAAGAATAGTTTATAAGTGTTGATGAATAGAATAATAGAATAAATACTCTCCCAAGTAGGTTAGAGGTCGTGGGTTCCTATTAAGGTAAGTAGGAAAATATCCAGAATACCCCTGCTTAAGTTGAACAAAATCCCATCACAGGGATACAACTGACCCTCACAAGTCGTACCTTTCCTATACGAGTGGTACTTGCCACTCATATCCCAACCTCAACCCTTAGACCCAACACTGTCCAGTATATGACTTATCCAATAAAGTTATATCCACAACATAGGATCTGTACCTTCCATCCATACCTCTAGCAGAATAGAATACCAAGTGGCTTTAATGCTATCCACTATATGAGTATAAGATACGACTTATATCCAATCATATGACTCATTTCTACTAAGTCGTATCCATTATTGTAACCTATCCAATCCCATCATTCAACAACGGTCAGTGTATGATAGGACCATACCACTCGTACCCCAACATAAGGCTTGTACCCATGAGTCGTATTGGGTCCGGAGAATGGAATTCTAGGAAATTTTCTAAGGTCTAAAACTCAGGATGTAACATTCTCCCCACTAGGAACATTCATCCCTGAATGACGGATAAGGTAGAATAGATGCCAACACGAGTCATTTGTATTACGAAATATATTCCCAATCTTTATTAAAGTTCAAAAACAAAGAGGCAAATATATTAATCTTTCCTTTAACAAACTCTAAAAATAAAGATGTGTTCAAGGACATACACCTTCCGCACGAATCCCAGAAGCAGAAAACAAGAGTGGATACTTAGATTTTATGTCCTCCTGTGCTTCCCATGTAGCCTCTTCCACCTTGTGGTTTTTCATAGAACCTCAACCGAAGCCACATCTATTGTTCACAATCGACGAACCTGCCTATCCAATATCTCAACTGAGATCTCTTCACAAGACAGAGAATTTGAGATACCCAATCCTTCTATAGGAACAACCGATGAAGGATCACCAATGCATTTTCTCAACATGGAAACATGAAATGCCAGATGAACCAAGCCTAAACTGTAAGGTAACTCCAATTCATAATCAATATTACCAGCCCTTCGCAAAATCAATTAAGGACTAATATACCGAGGACTAAGCTTTCCCTTCTTTCCAAATCACACCACTTTCTTTATAGGAGACACATTTAGGAAAAACTTATCCTTAACCTCAAACTCTAAGTCTCTATGCCTAGCATCGCATAAGACTTTTGATGACTAGCCTCATTAAGCCTATCCCAAATCACCTTCACCTTCTCCATAGCTTGATAAACAAAATACGAACCTAACATATCCGTCTCACTAAGCTCAAACCAACCAATAGGACATCTACACCTCCTACTATATTGTAACTCCCCGAGTCTGTACCTCAGATTCCATACGATGCTTACAACCCCAAATGACCACAAGCTAACCCATGACTGATATCTACTGTGAGTACTGAATAATAATACTGATATAAATGCAAAAAATTAGGATGAAATTCAATAAGGTTTAAAACATCTGAAATACTAATAAAATATAACATCTGCAAAACTGAATAATGTCTAAAAACTAGTCTGAAAAGTCTCTAACTGAAACCATCTGAAAGTTGATTTGATGGGATAATCCCCCAACTAACTCCATCTACTAAAATAGTGAGTTTACTAAAATAATAAAATAAAAGAATATCCTCGATAGATGAGGACTCACTACTAAATCTGATATGCTAGTTAAATCTAAATCTGTCTATGCGCGGTTGGGAACCAGAGCGTCCGAACCTATGATATGAGGCATCATAGTGCAAAGAAAGAGTATGCATCAGTATGTGGAATGTACTGGTATGCTAGATGAGGTAAGGCTAAATGCAAGGGTTTATATGCATGAATAATAATTGACTGAATTATATAGAGTAACTAAACATGAGAGTACATGGATAATCTAAACTATTGTAAATACTGAGTATTCAATATTGTGCGTATATATATACTATAACTGAGCTTTTTTTAAGCTAAGTACTAAGTTCTAGTACTGAGTAACTAATAGTCTGAGTTACTAATAACTGAGTTACTAATACTGATTGACTCTATCTGATAGTCCTGATTCTATAGAACTGAACTAAGTTCTATACTGAAGAATAAAACTGAAACTGTGGAAGGTAATCATCAACCGACATACCCCAAATAAGATAAGATAAATGAGTTGGGTCTAACCTATAACCCTAATAGAAGGGTGTCAGTACTGTGCCACGGGTAAAGACAACTGAAGAGATAACCTCATATAGTAGGTACTCTAATGAGAACGGTGGAACCTTCATCTGGCAGGTTAAAACACCTCATCAACCCTTAACTGGCAGGTTTGATGTCTCAACCTATGCTGGCTATGTAGTTTTTGAATACAAGGATTGCTTCTAAGGATCACACCCTATATTGGCAGGTGAGACCCCATCCCTGGGTTCACTCTGTGCTAAATCGTACTCTCAACTGAAAGACACAGGACTGATTATACTGAACTGGACTGGACTGATACTTAGTTTACTGAGTTTTCCTGTGTTCTATAACTGACTTAGTTCTACTGATCATGACATGGATGATACTATTCTGTAACTGACACTAGCTCTAGATAAATAACTAAATTATCAGGTATTGAATACCCCCAGGACTCAATAGCATCAAAGTAAATCATGGCAAAATCTTGAAAACATAATAATGGCTACTTGATCACAATCCAATCATTGAGACATTTTAACAAACACTTGTAATGTATTTACTTATACATGAATGGGGAATACATGCTATCATGTTATAATGGCACTATTTCACTCACACAGGCATTTTATCAAATACATGGGGAGAATGCTTAGGTTATTCAATAATCAACACATGTAATTATCATGGCCACATCAAACAACTTGCAAACTGAAGGGTTTATCATGAAGATCATGTAATTCAACACATATAATGATTAATTTCATGAAATCTTGTAATTTAATCATGGACTAAGACCCAACAATAACATAAACATGAATTCAATTCAATTCAAGCATGTGAGTTCATAATTCAACAATCTTGTAGTTTAAAAAAAGGACTCGTGGACTCTATGGGTGAAAGAAAACCATATATGAACACCTAACATACCTTAATTTATGGGTTTATTGAAGTTCTTGGTGACTTCTTTGAGATTTCCCTTGGTTTCTTGAAGTTAGGGTTTTGTTAATTGAAAGAGAAAGCTTGTGATTTGGGGAAAAGTTAATAATAAACAAATGGTTTAAAATATTTTTAGGGCTTTAATCTCACACCTGGGAGGAACAAAATCATGGGAAAAGAGCCATTTAACCCTGGACAACATTTAAATTTTTGTCAAAAAATTTCCAAACTGGGCCCCTGGTGCGACGCACCAAGATCGTGTCGGGCCGCTGAAAATTGTCAACTGGGAATGTGGCTGGTGGCACGATGCGGTGGTTTTTTGTTGGTACATTAGAAATTGACAAATGTTAAAATGTTGATTGGTGCGACACACCAATATCGCTATGGAACACTGGAAAGTGACCATTGCCATTTGGCTAGCCTCCGCGATGCATTGGTGGCCAAATTGGCATACTATTTTACAAAAATGGCCATAACTCTTCGTCCGAGTGTCGTATTTGGGTGAATTTTATATCGTTAGAAAGATAATTAAATTTCCTATGCAATGTCAGGATCTAAATTGAAAAATACTGAGTATTTCAAAAATTTTATATTGGATAACTCATGGATTGAGAATTAATTTAAGTTAGGGAAATACGGGGTATTACACATACAATGCCTCAAAAGGGGCCATACCAATACTAGAATGATAACTATTGTTGTAATCAAACTCTACCAAGGTTAGATACTCAATCCAATTTCCACCATAGTTAATCACACAGGACCGAAGCATATCCTCCAATGTCTGAATAGTTCTCTTCACTTGCCCTTCCGATTGTGGATGAAAAATAATACTCAGACTAACCTTAATCCCCAACCCTTTTTAGAAAGACCGCCAGAACTGCGTGCCATAATCAGAAATAATCAAAACAGGTACCCCATACAGCTTGAAAATCTCTTAAAGATACAACTTTACATAATCCTCCGCTGAAAAGGTAGTCCTCACTGGCAGAAAATGAGCAGACTTCGTCATCCTATCCACAATGACCTAAATCAAATCAAAATAATTTCGAGACCGAGCAAGACTGGTTACGAAATCCATATTGATCATCTCTCATTTTTATTTGGGCAACTCAAATTCTTGATGCAATCCACTGGCTCTCATGTGCTCAACCTTAACCTATTAACACACCATGCATTTGGCCAGAAAATCATTCACATTCTTTTTCATACCATTCCACCAATAGATCTTCTTGAGATCATGATACATCTTTGTCGATCCGGGATGAACAACATAGCATGATTCATGCACCTCAGCAAAAATCCTTTGCAACACATGATTCATGCACCTCAGCAAAAATCCTTTGCAACAAACTCTTGACATCAGGAACCATAACCTTTCTTGGTACCGTAAAGTACCATCACCACTAATCTCAAACATCACCACCTCTTTTCCACCAACATCACTCTTGATTTTCATCAAGATAGGATCTAGCACTTGCCTCTCTTTAATCTCTGCATCAAGAGATGATTGAACCACTTCTTGCACCATCACACCACCATTCTTGGGGTCCAAGAGGCAAACTCTAAAATTAGCCAAGCAGTGAATATCCTTTACCAATTCCTGCTTCCCTTCCTCCACATTAGCTAAACTCTCCATAGACAACCTGCTAAGAGCATCAACAACTACGTTAGCCTTACCTGGGTGGTAGTGAAGACTCATATCCTAGTCCTTGAGAAGCTCAAGAATCTCCTCTGCAAGAGATTAAGCTTCTTCTGAGTGAACACATACAATAGAATCTTATGATCAGAAAATATATCTGCGTGAACACCATACAAATAATGCCACCATATTTTCAAAGCTAACACAACCGCCAACTGCTCTAATTCATTATTAGGATAATTCCTCTCATGCACCTTCAAATGCCTAGAAGCATAGGCAATCACCTTTCCATGCTACATAAAAACACAAAGAAGTGCTGCTCGAGATGCATCACGATAAACCACAAACCTATTATTGCCTTCCAGCAAAGTTAAAATTGGTGCCAAAGTTAACCTATCCTTCAATTTATCAAAACTCCCCTCACAAGATTCCGGCCAAGAAAACTTAACCTTCTTCTGAGTCGACTTAGTCAAAGGAGTAGCTATCGATGAGAATCTTTGCACAAACCACCTATAATACCTGGCTAATCTCAAGAAGCTCCAATGTCGAATGGAGTCGTGGGTCTAGGCCACCCCTTCACGATAACAACCTTTTGAGGATCAACCATTATCTCCTCACTAGAAATAATATGACCTAAGAGAGTCACAAAGTTCAACTAAAACTCACACTTAGAGAACTTGGCATACAACTACTATTCCTTTAAGGTTTGTAACACCACACGGAGGTGATTAACATGATCCACCTCACTCTTCAAATAAATTAGAATGTCATTAATAAAAATAATGACAAAGATATCTAAATACTGCCTAAAAACTCCACTTATTAGATCTATAAATACCGCCAGGGCATTAGTCAATCCAAATGACATCACCAAGAACTCAAAATACCCATGTTGAGTATGAAAAGTTATCTTAGGGATATCCACCTCCCTAATCTTATGCTGATGGTACCCAAATCAAAAATCTATCTTGGAAAAGAACTTGGCACCTTACAACTGGTCAAACAAATCATCTATTCTAGGGAGAGGATAATTGTTCTTGACCGTTCCCTTATTTAACTACCTATATTTAATGCACATCTGAAGGAAACCATCCTTCTTGCACATAAATAACATTGGTGCATGCTATGATGAATAAACCCCTTGTCTAGAAGACCCTTAAGTTGATTCTTGAGTTTTCTCAACTCAGTTAGAGATATTTTACAAAGAGAAATAAATATTGGATGAGTGTCCGAAAGCAAATCAATACCAAACTCTATTTTTTCGGAAAAACCTTTGGAAAATCATTAACCACAAGAACTGATTATGAAGAAGGACCTTCTAAACTAGAATCTTTAACTCGGACCAAGTGCTAAAGACACCCCTTAGAGATAAACCTTCGAGCTCTAAGATTAGAAATAAACCTTCCTCTAGGTGCTAGGCAACCACCCTCCAGTTCTATAACCGGTTCACCAGGAAACTTAAAGATAACCTTCCTCGTCCGATAGTCTAAGGACGAATAACAGGAGTGTAACCAATCCATACCTAAGATAACATCAAAACCCACCATTCCTAATTCAGATCCACCAGAGTCTGCTGTTCACCAATAGATACCACACCCCCTATAGACTCTCTTAGCGATAATTGAGTCTTCTACCGAGGTAGGAATAGAAAAGGGATTCAAAATCACTTTAAGATCAATACCAAAAAATACAGCCACATAAGGAGTCACATAAGAAAGAATGGAGCCCAAATCAAGCAAATAATATATATCATAGGAAAAAAGTTATAACGTACCAGTAACGACATCAGGTGATACCTCGAATTCCTGCTGGGATGCCAACATGTATAATTTATTTCGATCAACACTAGAACCAGGAGCAGTAATAGAAGCCAATGCAATACCACCAGGTGTAGGAGCAAAAGATGAAGCCACAGGAATCTTATTCGCCCTCATAATGACCTGATTAATTGGACAATCCCTGAGCCAATGACCTGGATGGCCATACGTGAAGCATTTGTCCCCTTTTTTACATAATAACCCTGACAGGGTTGACCACAGAACTGATAAGGAGGGCATGAAGAAATTAACTAACCTTCGCTCACTTGAGATTGGGAACCCTGCTCAAAAATTATCACCATCTCTATGATGCTTGTCTCCCGATTACTTTGGGTAAGGGGCACTAGAAGTAAAGAAGGAACTCAAGCTCCCCCACTTCTTTTTTTGCCACTTTGCACCATCTCGACTACCCTATGACTAAGCACCTTGCTGATCTAAAAAGTTGCTTCTCTTTCCTTATCTATCTCCAAGCTTTGCTCTCCTCCTCTTCTCATCCTCCACTTGCTGCATATGAATAGTCAACCGAGAAATATCCATATCTTTAATAAGGAAAGTAATCTTTCTCTCCAAGATCAAATCTCGATTCAACCAAGAATAAAACTTCCTCATTCTCATCCTCATGTCAGCCACCAAATTAAGAGCATACCTTGATAGCTGATGGAACTTCAAGGCATATTCCTTGACAATCATTCTCCCCTGGTTGAGAATCACAAACTCCTCCATCTTAGCTTCCCTAGCTTCTGAGGAAATAAATTATCCAAGAAGGCTTTAGAAAAAGCATCCCACAACCCTAATTCTTCCACATCACCCTTATCCCTATCCCACTCCTCATACCACTGATAAGCAACTTCTTTGAGCTTATAAGCTGTAAAGTTTACCCCTTCCACATTGGTAACCTGTATTACCCAAAATATCTCCTCCATTTTATCCCAAAAGCCTTATGAATCCTTATTTACCTTCACTCTAGTAAAAGTAGGAGGACCTATTTTCATAAATTATCCAACCCTTGTGTCCTCAGTAGATAACCCACCAGATATATCCCGCTCAACCTGACAAGCAACCAACTAAGAAAAAACATAGATAGATTGAAGAAATTTTGCATTTGTCATGTTTCCCTGAGGGACCTGAGGAGAACTGGTAGGATTAAGAGAAACCCCAACACTATCAGGAATAGGACCCTGAGATTGAATATAAACCCTCGACGTAGGGCATACCCTTTCAACATTATTCCTAGATGGGACATAAGAATTTTCTTGTGTTCTAGATCTACGGGAGATGATCTAAAATATGAATATAGAAGCATTAGAGAAGATTCCAAGACTTTAGACTCCAACATTGAAAATAAAATACCAAGAAAGTGAAATATTCCTAAATGCCTTGTAGCCTCTCCCTTATAAGTGTCTACGCACTCCTAAAAGAGACTCTACTCGACACAGATTTGTGGACTCCTAGTTGAACATGAACCTAAAGCTCTAATGCCAACTTACCAGGACTCGAACCAGGGCCTAGACGTAATCCTAAGTCCAACCAGGACAGGGGACCGCCCCCTATTACCCAACCCAACCCCTTATTAAACCTTTGATGGGCTGGATTTTAAGCATATAATAAGATAACATAAATGATCTAATGAAGACTCTAAGATAGGGTCACAATCGTGCCCTACCAACCGAGTTCTATTGTACAAAGCCAACCGTCCAACCATACCAAAACCAAAGGCCATAACCAAATGGATACCAAAGCATATAATTATAATCAATCCTAAAATATAATATGATGGAATAACCAATAATATTGTCCAATGATGTAAGCCCCAATACCAATGAAAATACTAAGGCTGATACCAATACCGATCCCACCCATAACAACCCTCAGAAGTACCACAAAGCCTCTAACCAAAAGAGTAAAAATATCCAATTAGGACATGCCCCTAACCATAGCCAAAACCAATATCCAAATAAAATCAAAGTGTCTAAAAATGTCCATAACATGAGATGAAGCCTTCCAAAAGGATAGAAACTCACCATTTCAGGCAAAATACTGATCCCTGAGTCAACCAGTATGTAGAAGGCCTTCCAAAAGGATAGAAACTCACCATTTCAGGCAAAATACTGATCCCTGAGTCAACCAGTATGTAGAAGGAGTTGAACGACTGGTTCCTACATAGCGTGGGTATACAGCCACCAGTAGATGGGTTAGTGAATGATCACTAGCATAAACTTATGATAAGGATAAAATAATGCCATTTATAAACTCAAGTAAAACCAGTCATAATGCATACAACTAGACATATATATAAGTGTCAGGAAAGGGATCTGGGTTTAGCATACATTTAAAACATTTACCTAGGTTGTGTTTCTTTGCCATCCTAAACTACCCATGGGCAATATGGGTTCAACTCCCCCTGCTGAAAGAGCCCCAGTGTGTTTAGCCACCCGACCAGGGAAGATAACCCTGGGATGACTAGTACATCCCCTAATATAAGGTATGACATCATGCACACAATCACTAAGACCAAAACTCACATCAACAAATATGAGTTTCCAATTTCGGTCCCCCAGGACCTCTACTTTCTATGGCTTAGCTACACCTTCTCCTTTAATGCCTAATTAAAACCATTTTCAAATAACCAAATAATCTATTTGCCATTTATTAACCAATGCCATTTAGTGGTGGTATTATCATACCGATAATACTTGCAAGTACTATCCATAGCCAACCATATATAGGTTTAAGGAGACTTTCAAGTGTCATTCCATTTACCATATTAAACCTCTTGGGGGATTACGTACCCCACAAGCATAAATATTTAGAAATTTACTTTTCCAAACTATTCAAACCATGCATAAGTCCTTTATGAAGTTTAAAATAAGTAAGAGTTCAATTTAAAAGTAATTAATATCATAAACATATCTTAATAAGCATTTTGTCAAACACATTAGGGGCATAGTATATATCCAAAACCAATTCCAATTACCAATAAGGATTCCATGTATTCCAATTATCCAAAACCACCATTAATGCATATAAAAGCATAATTAAAACCATGGGAAACCATAACCAAGTATTTATAAACAAAACCCCCAAATCATATTTGAAAACCCAAAAGCATATAATAGTGAAATAATGAAAACAAATGATAAAAACCATGCCTTTAGTTGGAACTAACAATGAGGGAATAAAACATTCCTTAATTGACAAAGTAGATGGAGAGAAATCACCAACGAGATTCATAAACTGTCCTTTAAGATGAAACCCTAGGTCTTTGCCTCAAAATCTCTTAAGTGTATTTTAGAGTGCTTAAGAATATTTTTTAAGTGTTAATGAATAGAATAAGAGGGTAAATACTCTCCCAAGTAGGTTAGAAGTAATGGGGTCCAATTAGGGTAAGTAGAGAAATATCCAGAATACCCCCATTTAAGTTGTATAAATCCCATTAAAGAAAAATGACTGACCCTCACGAGTTGTACCCTTCCTATACGAGTGGTACCCACCACTTATATCCCAAACTCAAACCTTAAAACCAATATTGTATAGTAGACAACTCATCCAACCAAGTCATATCCACAATATATGATTTGTACCTTCAATCCATACCCCTAGCAGAATTGAATACCAAGTGGATTGAATTTTCTCCACAATAAGAATACAAAATACGACTCGTATCCAAATATACAATTTATATACCCTAAGTTGTATCCATTCTAGTGTCCCATCCAATACCATTAACCAACACTGGTCAGTGTACTATAGGACTATACTACTTATACCCCAATATGCGGCTTGTATCTATGAATCATATTAGGTTTAAAGAATGGAATTATAGGAAATTTTCTAAGGGTCAAACACCAGGATATAACACTTATAAATACTGGAAACTAAATTTTTTATCTAAAACAACTGATAATACTAAAAAATAAATGACTGTCTATCTTCTGACTGACTATCTGTCTGAAACCTATAAATATCATAAGGAGTTGATAGGATAAACTCCCAACTAACTCCAATTAACTAAACATAAAGGAATACTGAAATAACTATTAAGGTAAATCATATCCTCAATGGATAAGGACTCGCCACTACTACTGTTGAGTAATGTTGGGTTGTCTAAGAACGGTCAGGAAACTGAGCATCCGATCTTATGTAATAAGATATCAAAGCACAAAGAAAAGCTTGCAATTAATACTTTAAATGTAATGGTACATACTAAGGACTAACTAAAATTCATGAGATAACTGAGCATAAATGCATAAACATGTAACATATAAGAATGCAAGACCAAGCATAAAACATATTTCTGACATTATCTGAAATATAAGAGACTAAAATCTATATAATTGAACAACTGAATAGATATACACCTGGTCAAGCAAACCTAATAAAAAATACACCAAATACTGATCGAGACTGTGTAAGGTATCATGTAACCGGCATACCCTAATCTAAACTAATCAGAGTCCAACCTGTAACCCAGTTGTGTAATGCCCCGCACTTTCCTAAGCTAGAAAATGAACCGTTGTTCGTATATGTGAAAACCCCAATTTTGTAAGCCATATTTGGGCATCTAAATTACCAAGAGTACCCTAGTTATAAGAGAGCTTATGATGTGTTAAGTGTGGTTATATGAGTCACTTAAGGTAGTACAAGTTAAGAGTTTTGAAATCTATTAAGTTTTAGTATTTTAATTCGCAAGGGTCATCTTTCAATAAGCATAACTTGATAAATATATGGTATTTATGCATATTTATACCCCCAAATTATAGAGAATTAAATTATCTTTCCAACAATATCAATTTTACCAAAATCTGACACCCGAGCTAGGAGTTATGGCTTCGCGAAGTAGAGTACGTCGCCTAATCAATCACACATGGACACTGGAAAGCATATGCAGCGCCTATATAAATATAGGTGATATCATATGCGGCGCCTATGTAAATATAGGCAATATCATATGCGGCGCCTATGTAAATATATGCGATATCATATGCGGCGCATATCTTATGGGTTCAAGTGACTTAAACACTCCATTTTTGGGTTATTTTGAGGGCAATTAAGTCTTTTGGCACTCCTTACACACCCCTAAACTTAACCTTATAAATTTAATAGATTCTAAACA
>NC_061112.1:45750614-45753458 GCF_002878395.1 Capsicum annuum
GCATATGATATTGCCTATATTTACATAGGCAATATCATATGCGGCGCCTATGTAAATATATGCGATATCATATGCGGCGCATATCTTATGGGTTCAAGTGACTTAAACACTCCATTTTTGGGTTATTTTGAGGGCAATTAAGTCTTTTGGCACTCCTTACACACCCCTAAACTTAACCTTATAAATTTAATAGATTCTAAACACATCATAACCCTATTATCAATCTAAGTTCATCATCCAAGAGCACTAAAAGAGAAAAATAACTAGGGTTACCCAATCAACATTGAGGGTCCAATCTTTCAACAAATATGTTACCATAAAGGTATGTGGGGTTATCAAAAAGAACATCATTTCGTTCTTGTTCCCAAAGTTTGTATTATTTTACAAAGACACATGATTTTTACATATTTTATATGAATTTGAAGTGATAAATCTTATCCTATGTTGTTGTTCAAGATACTAAGATTATTTTGAATATTTAGAAAATAAACTCTATGAGTTTGAGATTATTGTTATGATTAAAGGCTGAAAATTTTTCAGATTTCCGTATAAATTATGCATGCTTGTGATATAAAGCATAAATGTTGAAATATTTTGATTAAGTATCACTATAAGGGTCATTAACCCACATTTAGATTGTTGTTTTGAGAATTTATGTGCTACATGCACCCATGTTTAGACTATTTTGATGAAGTATAGAAAGATTTGACCTTTCGGTCACAACAGAGGTAAAATCCACTTTATGAAACGAGTTATGGATTTTATCATTTATTTAACTTAAGAAATATGAGATTACCTTTAAAGTAGATTTTTCTTGAGATTTTTGAGCATAGTATTGGGAGTAGTATTTAGCACTGAGTTGGGTATGTT
The DNA here is from genome assembly GCF_002878395.1 of Capsicum annuum. Classification (NCBI taxonomy): domain Eukaryota; kingdom Viridiplantae; phylum Streptophyta; class Magnoliopsida; order Solanales; family Solanaceae; genus Capsicum; species Capsicum annuum. Next base: position 45,751,485 of record NC_061112.1, read on the forward strand.
ACTACGGTTTCATACCCCAGAACTACGTTCCACCATAGGTTGAGACATTGACTTCCACTATATGTGGAAAATTGAGTTAGTGATCACTGAGATGAGATTATTCTACACTGATGGCAAGGGTAGGACCGCCCTAACCTTATGGGGGAAAGTCGTGGGACATCATGGGTGCTCACATGGTGTATATGTCGGTTAGAAGAACTTCCCAAAGAGTCGTCCCTCATTCTTAGATTGATTTTACTGATTTAAAAGAGATTTGAAATGCAGATTTATGATGTATTCAATATTCCAGATTTCACTAAGATTTCTTGATGAGAGAATAAGAAAAGAATCTTGATATTCGGATTAAATGTAATGGCTCATGATATCCAGATTGGCATGTTTTACCATTCATTGCATATGATTTTAGATTTTAGATTTTAGATTTCTTTCAAGCTTTATGAGCCATTTACAAATGTCCTACATAATTTGGAAAGAAATATATATATATATATATACACATATAAATATGTTTATTTCATGCACCCCCATGTACTCGGTACATATTCCATGGTACTGACCCACATATTCGCATGTGGGCTACCACCGAGCACAGAAGTAAGACAAAGAGTATGTCACAGAGTTTAGCTAATTGTATAAAGTCTTTTAAATTTGTCCATGTACTTTTCGTACCATATGTTATGTTTATGAACTATTTTAAACTGCACTTATATATGTTGAATAAAAATTGTTATTTTGGATTTGCTCTGCGTACCAGTACAATTGTATTGACCACCTTACCCCTCAGGGTCTGAGGCTCAATCTAGAGGTCCGGCTAAGCAGTAGAGTTATCAGATAGAAGTGGACTGTGCAGTAGTGAGCCTTCTTTATTCTAGAAGGCATGTTTCTTCTAGACTATGTTATTTATTTTGGTTTCGTCCACTAGGGGCCTTGACCCAGATTCAATCAGTTGTCATTTTAGTATGCAGTAGAGATTTTGTAGACTGGTTTAGATATTGTATAAATATTGTTAGATTTTATTCTTTTTTGTTAAATTGAACTCAAAGTATGACCATGGTTCCTTATTGATTTCCATTTTCGTATTTTTTTTTATTATATAAATATTGTGCATAATTATCAGATAGATAAGAGTGTACGGGCCTTCATGGTTCGGGATGCTCGTCATGGCTAGGGCCCTAGTTCAGGTCGTTACAATTGATGTCTCTCAAACCATATTTTGGAGTTCCTTGAATGTGCATAGAATGTGTGGCCTCTCAATCCCGAATGGCCAATTATTTGTTGTCTTAAGAAGACTTTATGGTCCCTACTTGACAAATAACTATTATTCCTTTTCCCTTGTTACACTTATGTGGATAGAAAAGTCTGTGTTTCCTTGTGAGTTGCTTACGTGAAAGAGATGTTAGGTTCTTAAGACGCTTATTCTTACCTTTATGTGATCTTGTCCTTGATATCACCTTAGATGATGTTGGATTTTGTCATTCTATTCTCTTTGCTTGTGGAAATAGCCATATTTATGTTGAGAAGGTCTTGTGTATAAACATGGCTTGTTGTTAAAGAAAGGGTAATCTATCCCCTAATGGCTACTTGACTTTATCCTTGGTTGTACCAATATGTAATGATTTTCTTGGTAATCTTGTTAATGTAAATGCCTTGGAACAATTTATTGATCTTTGTTGTAGCTAATTACTTTATGCTCTAAATGATGAGATCTTTTCATTTAACCTAAGGGATGTATGGTTATATACGAAGTGGGTGTCTTCTTGGCATGGAAATATTGATGTTAATCCTTGTTCTAACCCTCGTGCTTCGAGGATGTATTGTTTCTTTTTTCTTCTCTTGTTCTGTACGGTTGTAGATTCGAGGACAAATCTTCTTCAAGAAAGAGAGGATAATAAAATTCTAAATTGCCTTCAGACATTTAGATGAGATGCTCTTGAAGTTAGAGGTTCTTGACGACTCCTTAGTGCTACCAAAAGG
>NC_061112.1:45756458-45864979 GCF_002878395.1 Capsicum annuum
CTTAAATGCCCAAATGAATGAATGATGACCGAGTAGTTAGTTATCACGTCTCAATATTAAGCCATGTCTTTTAAATTTATGCTATCGAGTCCTGGGTATTTAATACTCGCAAAATTTAGCTATTTCCTTAGAGCCGTGATCAGTCACCGAGTAGCATCAGTCATGTAAAAAGTTAATAGAATTCAGTCAGTTACGAAACTCAAGAAAACTCAGTGAACTCAGCATTAGTCCAGTTCAGCCTAGTATAGTTTAGAATTAATTCTAGTATCTAATCAGTTGGGAGTAGGATTCGGCACCGAGTGAACCCAAGGATGGGGATTCACCTGCCAATAGAGGGTATGATCCTTAGAAGTAGTCCTTGTGTTCCATAACTACGTAGCCAGTGTAGGTTGAGACATTAACCTACCAGTTATGCGTTGATTAGGTGATCTACCTGCCAGATAAGGGTACCACCATTTTCATTTAGAGCACCTGCCAGATAAGGGTGACTTAGAACTTATCCTTACCCGTGGCACGGTACTGATGCCCTTTCAACTAGGGTTATGGGTTCGACCCCAATAGATTCAAAAAGGGTCATATCGGTTAGATAATTACCTCCCATGGTCTCAGTTTTAGATTCAGTCTCAGAATGGAACTCAGTTTAGTTTTACAGATTCAGGATTGTCAGATACAGTCATCTATCTCAGTTTAGAACTTAGATAGTTCTACAGATTCAGGACTATCAGAAATAGTTGCACAGTTATTACTTATATATAATATCGTGATAGTAGACTCAGTCATCACTAATATTGTATCAGTAAACTCAGATATCAATGATTCAGTATTTAGAACTGATACTCAGTGTTATCACGGTCTCAATTACAGCTTACGTATTCTTATATATACTCTCATTTAGTTATACTCGTGTTATTTCAGTCAGTATCATTTATGCATATGAATCCATGCATTCAGCTTATCTCACTTTGCATACTAGTATATTCAAAGTACTGACGCATACTTTTCTCTTGTGCTAGGTGTCTTATACCATATGTTCGGACGTTGGGCTCCTGACCATTCCTAGCTACCCAGATTATCAGCAGTAGACCCAGTGGTGAGTCCTCATAGTTTGAGGACATAATTATTATATTTAGTTTTTTTGTAGTAGTTGGGGTTAGTTGGGGACTTATCCCAACAACTCCTTATTCAAACAGTTTAGAGGCTTTTTCAGACTAGAGTATTTTCAGTATTGATGTTCACTTTTCGTATTGTTATACCTTATTCAGATATTCTTTCAGTTTTGAACCTTATGGCAGATTTTTACATATTTACAGTATTACTGTTCAATTATTGCAGAAGGTACCAGTCATAGGTTAGCTTGTGATCCTTTGGGATTATGAGCACTGTGTAGCGTTCGGGATACAGACTTGGGGCATTACAGATATCTTTTTACAACGCTATAATATTTATAACATAACATTATAATAGTGACTATAATTTTTTAAACTTATTTGTTGCTTATCCAAATTGATAATTCTTTTTCCTTTAGGTGGAAATTATTGAAATGTTTTGTATTCAAATGTAGGTGCACATCTAAAACTTGGTTACCAAAATAGTCAATACGAATATTTATTTTCCTTAAGAAGTGTTGTACACTTACTAACACGACCTCTTTTAACCTATTAATTTTGTAAGTCATTTCTTTATTAAAGTGAATCCAAAAAGGTTAGTACTACCATATAACTCGCGAGTATCAAGGCTAAAGTGTCTTATAATGATTCTTAACGATTGTGTATAAATACAAAGCATTTGTTAAAGAAAAAACTACTTATTCCGTATGATTCATAGTTTTATACCATATGTAACATCTCAAAGCTCTCACTAAGTGCATGGTATTGTCTAATAGAAACTATGTCAGACATCACAAGGTAGTTAAGTGGGGTATATTGTAAGACCCTGCAAAAATTCTTAGCTTAATTCAGTCATTTAAGCATGTTAAGGGGTCCCAAACTTAGCTAAGTATTCATACTTAGGGTTATTTTACCCTTTGAGAGTTAGAAATCTTATTTCATGACCTTTAAATCTATTAAATGTTGATATTTAAGTTAATTCATTATCAAGAATGTCATTAGATGTTCTCAGACAAGTTTTAGATTTTTCAAACCTTACTTAGGCTATGTTCGAGTGACCAAAATAGTGAGTCAATACAATATTGATGCGTTGTGTCATCCATTGCATCGACAAATAATTTTTCCTCAGCTCAGTGTGATTTCAAGTGAACCGACATGGAATCAATGTGGCGCATTGGCCATCGTATCGATGCCAATGATGCGGCATGTCGATCTGCATGTCGAGGGTTCTATTTACAGACATTAAAAAGACGCATCCTCAAGGTTATTTTAGTCTTTTTCCCATGTCCTTCATCCCCCATAACATGAAATTTAGCCCTTTTTTGGAAAATTATATTTATTTTCTCATAAATTGCTCAAGAACAAAAACTCTAGGTGATTCAATTCAAATTCAAGGCTCAAGATTTCACCATTAATTCTCAAGAATTCACCAACTAAGGTATGTGAAGTGTTCATCCAAGGTTTCCTTCCACCCTTGGAGTCCAAGAAACTCTTTTAAAGTTCAAGTAGAGTGATTTTATGATTTTCATGATTTGAATTAAAGTGTATTCATGATTATTACTTAATTGGGTTTCTATTTCATGACTTATTTCAATATTCATGTAGTGTTAATTGATATGTGTGCTCTATCATGTCAATTCATATTGAAATCCTTTGAATTGTGAAGTTAGAATTGAATCATGACGCCTACATGTTGTTTCAGTATTATGTGCATATAATGCCCCACAAGTGTTTGATGAATTGTCAATGTGAGTGAATAGTGAAATTATATCATGTTAGCATGTATACAAGTTCATGTCATGCAAGTGTCCTCTTAAATTCCCAAATGAATGAATGATGACCGAGTAATTAGGTATCACGTCTCAATATTAAGCCATGTCTTTTAAATTTATGCTATCGAGTCCTGGGATATTTAATAATAAAAAATTTAGCTGTTTTCTTGGAGCCATGATCAGTCATCGAGTTGCATCAGTCATGTCAAAAGTTAATAGAATTCAATCTGTTACGAAACTCAAGAAAACTCAATGAACTCAGCATCAGTCTAGTTCAGCCTAGTATAGTTTAGAATTAATTCCAGTGTCTAAACAGTTGGGAGTAGGATTCGACACCGAGTGAACCCAAGGATGGGGATTCACCTGCCAATAGAGGGTGTGATCCTTAGAAGCAGTCCTTCTGTACCATAACTATGTAGCCAGTGTAGGTTGAGACATTAACCTACCAGTTGAGGGTTTATGCGGTGATCTACCTGTCAGATGAGGGTACCACCATTTTCATTTAGAGCACCTGCTAGATGAGGGTGACTTAGAACTTATCCTTACCCGTGGCACGGTACTGATGCCATTTTCAACTGGGGTATAGGTTGGATCCCAATAGATTCAAAAAGGGTCATATCGGTTAGATAATTACCTCCCACGGTCTAAGTTTTAGATTCAGTCTCAGAATAGAACTCAGTTCAGTTCTACAGATTCAGGATTGTTAGATACAGTCACCTAGCTCAGTTTAGAACTCAGATAGTTCTACAGATTCAGGACTATCAGAAACAGTTGCTCAGCAATTAGTTATCAGTAATATAGTGATAGCAGACTTAGTCATCACAAATATAGTATCAGTAAAATCAGATATCAGTGATTCAGTATTTAAAACTTTGTACTCAGTATTATCACGGCCTCAATTACAGTCTACGTATTCTTATATATACTCTAATTTAGTTATACTCATGTTATTTCAGTCAGTATTGTTTATGCATATGAATCTATGCATTCAACTGATCTCACTTTTCATACCAGTATATTAAAAGTACTAACGCATACCTTTTCTTGTGCTTGGTGTCTTATTCCATAGGTTCGGATGCTTGGGCTCCTGACCATTCTTAGCTACCCAAATTATCAGCTGCAGACCCAGTGGTGAGTCCTTATAGTTCGATGAAATAATTATTATATTTAGTTTATTGGCAGTAGTTGTGGTTAGTTGGGGACTTACCCCAACAACTCCTTTTTCAAACAGTTTAGAGGCTTTATCATACTAGAGTATTTTCAGTATTGATGTTTAGTTTTGGTATTGTTATACCTTATTCAGATATTATTTCAGTTTTGAACCTTATGGCAGATTTTTGCATATTTACGGTATTACTGTTCAATTATTGCAGAAGGTACCAGTCATAGGTTAGCTTGTGATCCCTTGGGAATATGAGTACTGTGTAGCGTCCGGGAGACAGACTTGGGGCATTACAGATATCTTTTTACAAAGCTGTAATATTTATAACATAACATTATAATAGTGACTATAATGTTTTAAACTTATTTATTGCTTATCCAAATTGATGATTCTTTTGCCTTTAGGTGGAAATTATTGAAATGTTTTGTATTCAAATGTAGGTGCGAAATCTAAAACTAGGTTACCAAAATAGTCAATACGAATATTTGTTTTTCTTAAGAAGTGTTGTACACTTACTAACACAACCTCTTTTAACCTATTGATTTTGTAAGTCACTTCTTTATTGAAATGAATCCAAAAAGGTTAATACTACCATATAACTCGCGAGTATCAAGGCTAAAGTGTCTTATTAAGATTTTTAATGATTGTATATAAATACAAAGCATTTGTTAAAGAAAAAACTACTTATTCCATATGATTCATAGTTTTATACCATATGTAACATCTCAAAGCTCCCACTAGGTGCATGGTATTGTCTAATAGAAACTATGTCAGACATCACAAGGTAGTTAAGTGGGTGATATTGTATGACCCCACAAAAATTCTTAGCTTAATTCAGCCATTTGAGCATATAAAGGGATCCCAAACTTAGCTAAGTATTCAGAATTAGTGTTATTTAAGCCTTCGAGAGTTAGAAATCTTATTTCACGACCTTTACATCGATTAAATGTTGATATTTTTTGTTAATTCATTATCAAGTATGTCATTATATGTTCTCGGACAAGCTCTAGATTTTTCAAACCTCATTTAGGCCATGTTCGAGTGACCAAAATAGTGAGTCGATACAATCTTGATGCGTTATGTCATCCATTGTGTCACAAATAATTTTTCCTCAGCTCAGTATGATTCCTTGTGAACCGACATAGAATTAATGTGGTGCATTGGCCATCGTATTGATACCAACGATGCGGCATGTTGATCTGTGCGTCGAGGGTTCAGTTTATAGACATCAAAAAACCGCATCCTCACGGTTATTTAAGTCTTTATCCCATGTCCTTCATCCCCCATAACATGAAATTTAGCCCTCTTTTGGAAAATTATATTTATTTTCTCATAAATTGCTCATGAACAAAAATCTAGGTGATTTAATTCAAATTCAAAGCTCAAGATTTCACCATTAATTCTCAAGAATTCACCAACTAAGGCATGTGAAGTGTTCATCCAAGGGTTCCTTCCACCCTTAGATTCCAAGAAACTCTTTCAAAGTTCAAGTAGAGTGATTTTATGATTTACATGATGTGAATTAAAGTGTATTCATGATTATTATTTAATTGGTTTCTATTTCATGTCTTATTTCAAGATTCATGTTGATTAATTGATATGTGTGCCCTATCATGTCAATTCATATTGAAATCCTTTGAATTGTGAAGTTGGAATTGAATCATGACGCCTACATATTGTTTCAGTATTATGTGCATATAATTCCCCACAAGTGTTTGATGAATTGTCAATATGAGTGAATAGTGGAATTATATCATGTTAGCATGTATACAAGTTCATGTCATGCAAGTGTCCTCTTAAATGCCCAAATGAATGAATGATGACCGAGTAGTTAGTTATCACCTTTCAATATTATGCCATGTCTTTTAAATTTATGCTATCGATTCTTGGGGGTATTTAATAATAAAAAATTTAGTTGTTTGCTTAGAGCTATGATCAGTCACCGAGTAGCATCAGTTATGTCAAAAGTTAATAGAATTCAGTAAGTTATGAAACTCAAGAAAACTCAGTGAACTCAGCATCAGTCCAGATCAGCCTAGTATAGTTTAGAATTAATTCTAGTGTCTAATCTGTTAGGAGTAGGATTTAGCACCGAGTAAACCCAAGGATGGGGATTCACCTGTTAATAGAGGGTATGATCCTTAGAAGTAGTCCTTGTGTTCCATAACTATGTAGCCAGTGTAGGTTGAGACATTAACTTACCAGTTGAGGGTTGATGAGGTAATCTACCTGCCAGATGAGGGTACCACCATTTTCATTTAGAGCACCTACCAGATAAGGGTGACTTAGAACTTATCCTTACCCGTGGCACGGTAATGATGCCCTTTCCACTGGGGTTATAGGTTGGACCCTAATAGATTCAAAAAGGGTCATATCGGTTAGATAATTACCTCCCACGATCTTAGTTTTAGATTCAGTCTCAAAATGGAACTCAGTTCAGTTCTACAGATTCAGGATTGTCAGATACAGTCACCTAGCTTAGTTTAGAACTCAGATAGTTCTACAGATTCAGGACTATCAGAAATAGTTGCTTAGTTTTCAGTGATCAGTAATATAGTGATAGTAGACTCAGTCATCACTAATATAGTATCAGTAAACTCAGATATCAGTGATTCAGTATTTAGAACTCAGTACTCAGTGTTATCACGATCTCAATTACAGCATACGTATTCTTATATATACTCTCATTTAGTTATACTCGTGTTATTTCAGTCAGTATTGTTTATGCATATGAATCCATGCATTCAGCTTATCTCACTTTGCATACCAGTATATTCAAAGTACTGACGCATACTTTTCTCTTATGCTAGGTGTCTTATACCATAGGTTTGGATGCTTGGGTTCCTGACCATTCTTAGCTACCCAGATTATCAGCAGTAGACCCAGTGGCGAGTCCTCATAGTTCGAGGACATAATTATTATATTTAGTTTATTTACAGTAGTTGGGGTTAGTTGGAGACTTATCCCATCAACTCCTTATTCAAGTAGTTTAGAGGCTTTTTCAGACTAGAGTATTTTCAGTATTGATGTTCAGTTTTTGTATTGTTATACCTTATTCAGATATAATTTCAGTTTTGAACCTTATGGCAGATTTTTGCATATTTACAGTATTACTGTTCAATTATTGCAGAAGGTACCAGTCATAGGTTAGCTTGTGATCCTTTGGGATTATGAGCATTGTGTAGCGTCCGGGATACAGACTTGGGGCATTACAGATACCTTTTTACAAAGCTTTAATATTTATAACATAACATTATAATAGTGCTATAATGTTGTAAACTTATTTGTTGCTTATCCAAATTGATGATTCTTTTGCCTTTAGGTGCAAATTCTTGAAATGTTTTGTATTCAAATATAGGTGCAAAATCTAAAAATAGGTTATCAAAATAGTCAATACGAATATTTGTTTTCCTTAAGAAACATTGTACACTTACTAACAGGACCTCTTTTAACCTATTAATTAAATTGATCTCAATTATAAAAATCCATGGGACTTTCCAAACACCATTAAAGATTTGCACCAAAATTAGAAAGTCTATTTTAATAATGATATTATAGAAATATTCTCCTATAAGTATTGTAAATCTTTTCTAATAGCAATAGTCGTACCTACGAGGTTAGTTGAACTAACAAGCTTCAACCCCTTAGCAATATAACGCCCCGAATCTGGTACTTGAAACGCTACACAATGCTCATGACCCCAAAGGACAATAAGCTAACCCATGACTAATATCTATAATTGAGCACTGAATAATAATAATAATAATATCGTAAATGCAAAAACTTGAACTGAAAGGCCATAAGGTTCAATACAGATACATAACTAAAAATATGGTATAACAATACCAAAACAACTGAAATGACCATCAAAACATGCTGTAGTATGAAAGCCTCTAAACTATCTGAAAGCTGTGGAGTTGACGGGACATGTCTCCAACTAACTCTGAAGTACTGAAATAATAAAGTAGTGAAATAATCATGTTATCCTCGAATGATAAGGAATCACTGCTAGTTTGTCTGTTGAACGCCTGATCTACTAAGGGTGCTCTGGATCTCATGCTTCTGAACCTATGGTATAAAACACCATAGTTCAACTGTATCAATACGATTGAATGTACTGGTATGCAAGTGAGGTAGGCTGAATACAAAGGGGTTATATGCATGAACAATACTGACTGACTGAATAACATAAACATAAGAATACATGCATGACTATGTAACTGTAACTTAGGTCGTCATAGGACTGAATACTGATTTCAGACTACTGAGTCTGCTGACAACATGGATTTACTGATATCTGCATATATGAATACTAGGATACTGAATAACTAAGTCTACTAATATTGATATTTGAGTCACTAATAAGTGAGAAACCGATACTATATTACTAAATACTGAGGGACTAATACTATGTTACTAATACATGAATAACTATTTCTGACAATTCTGATTATGAAGATCTAGTCTGATTGACTGTATTTTTTAGTCGAGTATCTAAATATATACATATATAACATATAATATGAGTTACTGATAACTGATATAGCTGATACTGAGTGACTGTATCTGACAGTCTATATTATGATGGAACTAGCTGAGTTGCGTATTGTACTGAATGACCGTATCTGACAGTCCCGAATCTGAAGAACTATCTAAGTTCTTTTATTGAGATTGAGACTGAGATGAAACTAAAACTGTGGGAGGCAATCATCTGACCAACATGCCCCAAAACTGAACTAGTGAGGTCCAACCTATAACCCTAGCTAGAAGGGTGTCAGTATCGTGCCACGAGTAAAGATAAGTTGTGAGTATACCCTCTCTGACAGGGAGCTCTTCCGTCAACCCCTCCTGGTAGGTAACCAAATGAGATGTATAAATTCCTAAACTTATAGGGTACAACTCAACCTACGCTAGCTACGTAGTTCTGGAATGCAAGGATTGGTTCAAAGGATCACACCCTCCACTGACTAACAGGGAGTCCCTATCCTTGGGTTCACTCGATGCTGAATCCTACTCATACCTGAATAGACACTGAACTGATTTTCCTAGTTCACACTAGGCATGACGATCTATTAGTGATGGTACATTTTAACCGAACTAAACTGAGTTCACTGAGTTTAGCTGACTAACGAAGTATAACTAATAACTGATAACTGACTGAGGTTATAGAGATTACTGAGATTACTGAGATTTACTGAGGCTAATGAGACTACTGAGATTTACTGAGGTTACTGAGTAGAACTGGACTGGTAGATACTGAATTTACTGACTTTTCTTGAGTCATAAAACTAACTGAATTCTACTGATCAAGAGTTGACAAAGAGTATCTTGAAAACATGACACTGTCTCTAGGCACACAGCTAAATTGTCGGGTACAAGTACCCCCAGGACTCGATAGCATGACACTAACAAGACATGAAACTTTTTGAACACATGACTAATATCAGCAATTCATAATACAATAATTTGGGTACTTCATAAAGTACATGATTACCATAGTCTTGTACATAAATGGGGATATATATATATATATATATATATATCAATATATCATAATTTCATCAACTAGTCCCATAAGTACTCCTTCAACATCCATAATGCACAACAATATCATCAAAATTATTTTGATCATATGTGGAGAGCATACATTTGTTATTTGGATCACAAGTTAGCTATAAGGCACAATTCTATCCCTTTAGGCATTTTATCAAACACCTTTCATGCACAACTTAAGGCATAGGTGAAATCATCAAATTTCATATCATAAACAACTAAATTCATGGATTTCAACTTGCATAGTTTCATGAATAACACATAAAGATTCCAACTTGGGAATCATGCAACAATATTATCATGTTTTCAATCAATCCACAACATAAAAATTATAATTTATAGTTTAAAAAAGAATTCTTGAGCTTCATGGATGAAAGAAATCCATGAATCAACACTATGCATACCTTAGTTCTTGATTTTATGAAGATTGACGGAGAGATTCTTGAATTTGAATCCCCTATTGAAAACCCTAAGCTTGTTCTTGAGAGTATTTTATGAAAATAATGAGTAATGGTGTTATTTGGGAGTAAAATCTCGTGTTTTAGAGCTGTAGGGTGAAGGAAATTGACCTTTTTTCCCTTTCAAACATGGAGCTAGAATGCTGAAAAATTCAGGAGTGTGCTATGGAGCGTTCGTCACATACTCTAGTGCGCCAGGATAGAGCGTGCACCGTATGCTCTACTACACCCCCTAGGGGTGGACTAGAGTGTGCGTCGTACACTAATCGCATGGTGCTACTATTTTGAAATCCAAACTTAACTAAAATGGGTTCTGAAAATTCTAAAACTCACCCTAGATGTACTATTGACTTGTCCCAATATAACGCAACTTGAAAATCAAAAAACGGAGGTCGAGAAGGTTGTCAAATAAATCCCCAAAGTTCGGAGGCTTAAAATGAGACCAAGTCTTAAACACTTAGCTAAATTTTCTAAGTGTTGGAGCTTTTGAAGAACTTAAGGAGTTGAATTTAGACTTAGAATTTTATGGGGTCTTACAATATCTCTCCCTTGGGATTATTCACCCTCGAATGAGACTAACTGAGAGAGGAGAAATGGTCAGTTGAAGTACATACAAGACATATACTACTAAAACATGATTTCTTAACTGACATGACTGACAAGATGAATATATCATACTGTACATGCATATTTGATGCATGACTGATAAGTTGAATTCATGAATATCTGATGCATGGATAACTGATTTATAAATGCATGACTGAATGTTTTGATGAATTGAGTTTCTCACAATAAGAAAGCATATATGATGCATGGCTTCATGACTGAATTGATACATGAATGCATGACTGAATATGCAAGAGTACTTAGTACCAAGTTTGTAAAGGGGATCTAAGCATGAACTGAATACCAAGTTTGTAATGGTAATTTGAATATGAAACTAAGTAAGTTCAAGAAAAACTATTACGTAAGTTGAAAAGTACTGATGAACCCTTGATTGTGCTAGGAGTATGCATGAAAAAGAACATGAGAGCATGGCTGATAACGAAATGTGATGCATAAACTGAGTACCGTGAACTGAAATGTGTCTTGACTATATGGCGTTAGACTGAGGTTGGAGCTTGAGAGTCAAGTTATGAGTACCCGCTACTCCAATCTGGATCCATTTTGAGAAAATAAAGTAGTATGCTTAAGTCATGAAAGTTGGGGGATTATAGAGTATCTTCCCCTTGGGACACTACGTCCCTTCAGAAATACTGACTTGGCTGAGCTACTAAGGGAAACTGAGGTAATGCTCAAGGCACCTAGGAATTAATTTTTCATTGATTATCTGAGATTTAAAAATGAGGCCTATAAAACATCATCTAAGGTAAAGTGATTAAGCCTTATTCACTGCAATTGAGATTACTAAAAAAGATTCAGGTGGGTATTGAGCACGAATGCATAAACATACTGACTTATCTGATTAACTGAATAACTGATAGCTAAATACTGGGCATATAAGACTGGTCTGTACTTAGATTGAATAACTGGACTGAGGCTGTAGAATATTATGCATAGAAAGTAATGATTGACTAGATAACATGAGGTAATTAAGCATGAATGAGTAAGATTATATCACCTCAAGAATGCAAGGCTAGGTGTCTAGCATGATTTGGAAACATTCTATAGACTGAGGTGCTAAAATACTACTGACTAAGTAACTAATAGCGGTAGCATTGGTCAAGAAAGTCTAGAATTGAACTGAGTTCCTTATCTGATTACTAAACTAAAACTGGCATTATAACTAAGACTATAGTAGAGACTGTAACTAAGTCTATAATTGAGACTCATACAGGTACCTAATGCTAGTAACTGAGGCTGATATTGATACTAAAGTACTAAATCCTAATGGCTAAGTAACTAATAACAGATAGCCATGGTCCCGTAGGACTATCTGAGTCCTTTAAAAAATATCAATTACTAAACTGATGTTGTAACTGATGACTGAGGGACAGAACATCAACGTCATAGATTTATTGAGGAATCTAAATTGAGAATATTCATGGAATAAGTTGAGTTTGGCTAATTACTAGGGGAGGAGCATGAGTCATATAGGTTGGACATACTATAAAATATGACATGTGTACATAAGTCATGAGCTGCATGACCTGAGTCTAAAATTTTTTTATTCATGGGACATGATTCGTAACACTGAATGAACTGGAATGCCTTATACTAGGAACTTGAATTACACACTATTCTATGAGAAGCATGTGGATACAAGCTATATTCGTGGAACTGAATCGGGTAGCATATGTAAATATCATGATGAGTATAGTAAGAAACTTTGCACTAAGACAGGAATGGGTTGGGAATCATCTTCCGTTACTGATTAGATACACATACGAGAGCTATAACTAGAATCTGAAGGTTTGACTTTCTGATCCCAAAGTTTAATTGCTATGCAAGGTTTCAAAATAAAAGAAACTCATGAATATGAAGAAGTGTGAACATGTAAATAAGAGATCTGTAACATACCATTAACTACATCAGGAGGACTTTCCTAATTCTATAAGGACTGAAGTGCATAGAGTCTGTTTGGATGTTTCTCGCTGATAGCGCTAGAATTGGAACCCTGCTAATTTGGGTGACCGAACTGAGCTATAGGATAACCACGCTTACTTCTAGGACAAGGTTTAGGATAATATCAGACCTTGTCACCTAACTCACCACATCCAAAATACACATCACTGCCAGCCCTACACATACCCTTATGATACTTACCACATTCTTCGCAAAGCGAATGAGCACGAATAAAGTTTGCACTACTCTAAGATTCAGAGCCTGGTGTACTATATAAAGAGGGAACTGGGGCTAAAAACTTTTGACTATGATGAGTACAGTTAACACCCTGCGATCCTGGCTGAGAAAAATTATAACTACCTGTTCTGGCTCTCTTATTTTCCCTCTCCTTCTTCTTAAGGTTTTTCTCCTCTATCTGATGGTCATAGACTATAAGCCTATCTACGTCCATATCCTTAATCAATATCATAGTCCTGCACTCCTTAACCACTCTACCTGATACCCTAGACACAAATTTACTCATTCTGAATCAAGTATCTGCTACTACATGGGGAGCATACATGGCTAACTAGGTGAACTTAAGGGAGTATTCTTTCACACTCATCCTACCTTATCTAAGATTTATGAACTCTAACACTTTGGCCTCTTTCTGCTCTAGAAAAAAGAATCTAAGAAGGTTGTAGAAAACTCTTCCCATTCTATGGGCTTTGTATTTGTACCTCTATTTACCTTCCACTGCTTAAACTATGTATGGGCTACGTCTTGTAGCTGATAGGTGGCTAACTTTACACTCTCACTAAAAGTCACTCCCATGATGTCTATGACTTTTTAAACCTGGTCTAGGAACTCCTGTGGATCCTCTTTGGACATAGAACCGGTGAATAGGGGAGGATTCATTTGAGTAATGTCTCAATCCTGGATGACGCAGAATTAGCCACTGAGTTAGCCGAAACAACGGCTGGCTATTTCTTCTGAGCGTGACTAAACTGGCTAGAGTAGTGAATGCAGTCCTGAATTCTACATGAGAGACATGCTCATCTAGAGGATCTGGCTGGACGGGCTGAGATGCTGACTTATTTCCATTTTTCCCTTTATTAGTTCTTTTGGGAGGCATGTTCTATAAACAAAAGGAAGAAGCAGATTAGATTGAGAGTTTAACTAGGGCTTATGCTTACTAGCACGATATGAATACTGAATGAAGGGAAATTATTCCTAAAACATCTTATAGCCTCCTGTGCATAAGTGTGGTGCACAACACACCCATGCATAAGACTCTACTAGATGCGGCTTTTCAAACTTCCTAGGACACTGTTAAACCTTAGGCTCTGATACCAAGTTTGTAATGCCCTATATCTAGTACACAGAATGCTACACGGTGCTCATGCCCCTGAAGGACCATAAGCTAACCCATGACTGATATCTGTAACTGAGCTCTGAATAATATAATAATATCATAAATATGGAAAAATGAACTGAAAGGCCATAAGGTTCAATACTAATACATAACTAAAAATATGGTATAACAATACTAAAACAACTGAAATAACTGTCTAAACATGTTGTAGTCTGAAAGCCTCTAAACTATATAAAAGTTGTGGAGTTGATGGGACATGTCTCCAACTACCTCTGAAGTACTGAAATAATAAAGTAGTGAAATAATCATGTTATCCTCTAATGATAAGGACTCACTGCTAGTGTGTATGTTGAACGCCTGATCTAATAAGAGCGCTCTGGATCTCGTGCTTCTGAACCTATGTTATAAAACACCATAGCTCAAATATGTCAGTACGATTAAATGTACTGGTATGCAAGTGAGGTAGGCTGAATGCAAAGGGGTTATATGCATGAGCAATATTGACTAACTGAATAACACGAATGTGAGAATACATGCATTACTACGTAACTATAATTGAGGTCATGATAGGACTGAATACTGAGTTCAAACTACTAAATCTACTCACAACATGGATTTACTGATATCTGAATATGTGAATACTGGGATATTGAATAACAGAGTCAACTGATATTGATATTTGAGTCACTAATAAGTGAGAAACTGATACTGTATTACTAAATACTGAGGGACTGATACTATCTTACTGATATATGAATAACAGTTTCTGACAGTTCTGATTATGAAGAACTGGTCTGGTTGGTTGTAACTGTCAGTCGGGTATCTGAATATATTCATATATATATCATGAGTTACTGATAACTGACATAGCTAATACTGAGTGACTATATCTAATAGTCTATATTTTGATGGAACTAGCTGAGTTCTGTACTGTACTGAGTGACTGTATCTGACAGTCCTGAATCTAAATAACTATCTGATTTCTTTTGCTGAGATTGAGACTGAGACTAAAACTAAAACTGTGGGAGGTAATCATCTAACCAACATACCCCAAAACTGAACTGGTGGCGTCCAACCTATAACCCCAGCTGGAAGGATATCAGTAATATACCACAAGTAAAGACAAGCTATTAGTATACTTTCTCTTATAGGGAGCTCTTTCGTCAACCCCTCCGGGTAGGTAACCCAAATGAGATGTATAAATCCCTAAACTCGTAGGGTACAACTCCACCTATGCTAGCTACGTAATTCTGGAACACAAGGATTTCTACAAAGGATCACACCCTCCACTAACTAACAGGGAATCTCTATCCTTGGATTCTGTTGATGCTGAATCCTACTCACAACAGAATAGACGCTGAACTGATTTTCCTAGTTCATACTAGGCATGACTGAGCTATTAATAATGGTATATTTTAACTGAACTAAACTGAGTTCACTGGGTTTCATTGACTGATAAAGTACAACTAAGATCTGATAACTAACTAAGGTTACAGAGATTACTGAGATTTACTGAGGCTAATGAGACTACTGAGATTTACCGAGGTTACTGAGTAGAACTGGACTGGTAGATACTGAATTTACTGACTTTTCCTGAGTCATAAAACTGACTGAATTCTACTGATCAAGACTTGACAGAGAGTATCTTGAAAACATGACACTGGCTCTAGGCATATACCTAAATTTTCAGCTACAAGTACCGCTAGGACTCAATAGCATGAAACTGACAAAACATGACACTATTTGAACACATGACCAATATCAACAATTCATAATACAATAATTTGGGTACTTGATGAAGTACATGATTGTCATAGTCTTGTACATAAATGGGGGTATATATATATCAATCTATCATAATGTCATCAACTAGTCCCATAAGTACTCCTTCAACATCCATAATGCACAACAATATAATCAAAATCATTTTGATCATATGGAAAGAGCATACATTTTTTATTTGGATCACAATTTAGCTATAAGGCATAATTTCTATCCCTTGAGGCATTTTATCAAACACCTTTCATGCACAACTTAAGGCATAGATTAAATCATCAAATTTCATATCATAAATAACTAAATTCATGGATTTCAACTTACATACTAACATAGTTTCATCAATAATACATAAAGATTCCAACTTGGGAATCATACAATAACATTATCATGTTTTCAATCAACCCATAACATAAACATTACAATTTATAGTTTAAAAAGGTATTCTTGATCTTCATGGATTAAAGGAATCCATGAATCAATACTATGCATACCTAAGTTCTTGATTTTACGATGATTTACGGAGAGATTCTTGAATTTGAATCCCCTATTGAGAACCCTAAGCTTGTTCTTGAGAGTGTTTTATGAAATTAATGAGTAATGGGGCTGTTTGGGAGTGAAATCCCGTGTTTTAGAGCTGTAGGGTGAAGGGAATTGACCCTTTTACCCTATAAAATATGGAGCTGGAATGCTGAAAAATTCAAAAGCGTGCTATAGAGCGTGTGTCGCATGCTCTAGTGCGCTGGGATAGAGCATGTGTCTCATGCTCTACTGTACCCCCAGGGGTGGATTGGAGCATACACCATATGTTAATCGCACGGTTCTACCGTTTTGAAATACAAACATGCCCTAAATGGGTTCCAAAAATTCCAAAACTCACCCAAACTGTACTATTGACTTGCCCCATTGTAACACAACTTGAAAATTGAAAAATGAGGTCAAAAAGGTTGTCAAATAAATCCCCAAAGTTCATAGTTTTAAAATGAGACTAAGTCTTAAACACTTAGCTAAATTTTCTAAGTGTTGGAGCTTTTGAAGAGCTTAAGGAGTTGAATTTAGACTTAGAATTTTACGGAGTTTTACAAGCACCCACTAGATCTCTATCATTTTCTCACACAAAATGTTGCATCACTAAGCCCTAGATTACATCTCGAATCCCCATCTGTGTTGTATTTCCAGCAACAAATTAGAGAGGGAAAACATTTTACCAATTTATACTTAAAATTTGTCTATAACCATTAAGAAGTTCTACTGTATGAGGGAAAGTTCTAGAAATATATGAATAAAACTTCATATTAATAAACTTTTGAATAGTACTTTTATTTTCTCATAACACCTTATCTTTTGAGTAAAATCTACCATATGATGTTGTATTCCTTTTTTTCATAAGAACCACAAAATAATGCTAAGATTAGCTTGAAAGATCAACTTCTTTCTAGTATTTTCTTGTGCATTCCACCACTTTTTTGTTGTATGTCTTACTTAAATCTAAGGGCCAATGATACTATTTGCATTTGAAAAATAGTTTGAAACTCTGGCAGCTTTCACCCTTAAGAAATAGGCCTTCCATTGTCTCTCTAGCTGGTAAATACAATAAGAATAAAATTGTGAATGCTGGAATTTCAATTAGTCAAAACTATTGCTTCAGGAACCTGTTAGACCATACTCTCCACCCAAAAATAGATATCTTAAAATATTGTTCACGCACCTATATCTTTATAAAATAATCAATAACTTCATCCTTTTTCATCTCTAATGTACTCTTTACAAAAAAATTACCAGGATATTTTTTATCCCACTAAGGTTTGTTCCCTATATCAGATTGCCTAACATGATTCATTTGATATATAAAATATTCCACAATGTGTTCAGATAACGAATTATGCATTTTATCATAATCCCAAGCAAATATCTCATAATGTGCTCAGATAAGATAACTGATTATGTATTTCATCTTAATCCCAAGCAATCCCCTTCATAAACACATCTATATGTATCAAAGAATAACAAAAATGTATCTCTTGATTACTAATCATAAAGTGGACCAAGTATTGTCCAATTATAATACCAAACACTAACTGAACCTCTCTTAGGTCCCACCATAGTTGTTGTTCAAGGCAATCCGTATTATGTATCATATGTTTCCACTATTAAGAACCTCCTCTTTACAATACCAATGAAGGTATTTGTTTCTTACAATATAGGTTCCACATAAAATTAGACCATAAAGTATTCTGAATTTTAAACCTCCACCATAGTTGTGCAAACATTGCTTATGATACATCAAACATAGATCTAAAGCCCAATCCTTCTTCTTATTTTGAAGATATAATTTATCACAATCAACCCAATGTTTACTCCTACCATTGACCTTGTTACTCCAAAAGAATTTAGCAAAAATTCTATTAAACTCTTTGGCAACACACTTATGAGGAATAATAGCTTAAACAATATGAATGGGAACACTTCGTAAAATACTTGTAAAAACCTCTTTACCTTTATATGATCCCTTTCCAAGTTTGTAACTTTGTCGTGAATCTCTTTATAAGATCAGCATAGTGATCTTTCCTTTTCCTAGCATGTGTTATGGGACACCTTAAGTATTTCAAAGAAAATTGACCTCTTGAAAAACTTGTATAGTCCCCCACAAATTGTCTCATATTAGCTATTGTATTTTGGTGTAAGTAAAAGACTCTCTTATCTGTTTTTATCTTCTAACTTGATTGAGCTTTGTTCTCCTAGAAAATTGCCACTATTTTATCCCAATAATACTTATTAGTTAAATAAAATATAATAGTGTCATCTGAATATGCAAGGTGATTTAGATTTTCACTCTACTTAGGTAAATCATACCCTAAAAACTCAGCATCTTCAAACAAAGTGTTTAGAAACTTACTTAAAACTTATGTTGACAAAATGAATAAAACGGGAAAAATGATCTCCTTTCTTTACTATCCTGGTAGAATAAAGAATTCCTGAGAATGATATATATGTAATCTATAATTATGAAAATATAGCACAAGAAAAGTATACATCTGTATAGGGAAAGCCTTGAGCATGTAAGGCAAAGGCTAAGCAATTTAAGAAAAATTGACATACATTTTGAAATTGAAACTGAATAACTGAAGAATTACGTGACTAAATCATACCATCTAAGATAATAAACTGATTTAAACTTTAAACCTCACGAAAATTTGAAGAACAAAGCAATGTAAATAATTGTGTCTTAAAAAATGGACGTATGCAAAAGATATATTTTTTCTGGAAAATGCAAAAAGCAAATCTAAATAATTGAAATCATATCTATGTCATAATTCGAGGAAAAATCTAAGATGAGACTTTCAGAGATATAAATATCAAACTAAGCAAATGCAATTAAAAATCATAAATAAGTATTTCTGAAATATGCATATTTGAAATCATGCTATGTTTTCTAAATTATATAATGATCATATTAAGTAAGCTATCAAAAAAAAGTATAATTTTGGGTGAGAGTTCTTACAACCAATATAAACCATGTGAGCACCATGAAATCTAGTGTTATACACGCTAAAAAGATCGTTCTAACCGACTAAAGTTAGAACCACCTAAGGATCCTGAAATCATGCCTCTTGGTTGAATATATAACTTACGATAACAACGTAGTTCTCAAACAATATTATCTAGAATGAAACTCTACTTAGTTTTAAATAATCCATCCAAAATATATCTATATAGCTCATATCACATCTATCTATGCCATATCTAATGTCATATTATTCATAACTCATATTGAATATATCTAGATGTCATAAAGTTCATAAACGCTTCTGCAGTGAGCCTAAGTTACATATCACGTCATAACTTATATGTTGAAAATCTCTTCATATCTTTGAAATTATTCTTTAGCTTAAATCATGTAAGTATACTTAAATATGTGTAAATTGTAAATGTTTAAAATAGCTTTCAAAATAGTATGAAGGCTCTAAATCATACTTTAAATATAAGATTCAAGAAGTAATGCATAAGATCATATCAAAATAAGAACATAAACAAGGAAACCTTGATAGGCTTAAAAGTAGATTCAACATATATATGATTCATAATTATATATAATGACTTCAAGAAAATCATATAATTTAATAAATAAAAATATAATTTAAAAGTTGGTTTACAAACCTTAATTAGAATAACTAATTAAATAAATCATAAAATTTTGAACATGAGGATGAAAGAAAATTCTCATTAAAGCCTTACATATTTGAATTTGAAGAATTCTCAGAGAAAAGATTTGGGCTCGAAACATAGAAATTTGAAATTTAGAAACCCTTAATGGAGCTTCTTGAAATAAAAGAGGAAGATATTGAGGGCTTCACTTAAAGATATTCTCGCAAACCCTAACTATATCCATGGATTAAAACTACAATCAAAATTGATTTAGGGGAGAATGGGGTTCCATACTTGAAGGATTACCTTACGTATCTTGGAAATAGAAGAACTTGGAGGAAGAATTGGGGGAAAACTTTAATTGATCCCTAACTTTATTTTTCTTGAAATTCTTGAGGTTCTTGAGAGAGAAGAGGAGGTTGGTACAATGTTTTCTTAAGGTTAGACATATTATGTGTAGTTTTAAGTCATGGAAATTGGTTCTAAGAAGGGATAGGACAAAAATACCCTAAATTGGATAAACTTGGTAAATTTCCTTTTGGGATGAGGGTGGTAAACCATGGAGTCAATCATGTGTCTTGGAGGGTGACCCATACAACCCATCATACTTATTTATCCCTAGCCTGTAGATCCCATCACACCTCTTGAATAATATGTCTCTAAACTGCCTATAACTTTTTGCTTCGGACTAAGACTAATGAATGATCAGTAACGTTAAAAATAGACTCAAAAATCATTAATTTGGTGGGTAACGAGCCATGTAAATTAAATATTCTAGGATTAATGCTCATTTGAAGTTGATCCTAGTGAATATTATATAGAAATTTAATAAGTGCTTTTCACTCAACTTTGTGCTTGAAATTACTTATGACTTTAATTCATATCCATATCTCTTCTCATGATAAATAATTGATCTTAATATCTATGTATAATTAGAAATCATCAAATTTATCTCTACACGCATTCGAAGAATGGTTCAAATCTTAGGTTAGAATTTTTGGAGTGTTACATGGGACAAGGATCATGTGCTCAAAATTTGAGCATGACCAACCCCCAAATTTGAGCTTAAATTAGCCCCAAAGAGATTTGAGAGGAAATTAAGGTGGGAATTTATAATTTTATGGAGGAAGTATGATCAAGGAATGATAACTCAAGGTCCCCAAGCTTTAATTAGACAACCTACCATAGTTTTTTAGATTGGTGCTCTCCATAATAGAAGAAAATTGCTTGGGGCAATGATTTCAAAAAGTTGTAGAAGGGACAGTTACCACAACTTACATAGTGGTATTTTTGCATAAGCAACAGTTACTTATGAAACAGAGCCTTCACAAAAGTAAAATTCATTGTGAATGCGTACTTTCGCTTTAGTAGAGGTTTGTATACTGAAGTAACTTTGCTAAAGTGGTAGGAGCTTCACTTAAGCTAAAGGGTATAACATCAACCACCTCTTCATAAAAGTCTTTTCTTAAACAACCAAAGGGTCGCAAAAGAGATCAAACCAACACAACAACACCCAAAAACTTAGCCAAGTTTTGAATTCTCCGAAGGGTTCATTGAATTCATTCAGAACCCTATGAATATAAATAAAAGATTATACCCTATTGGAAATGGAATTTTGAACTAAATAATATTAATGAAATTTCTAACAGAATCGATTAGATAAAATATGGGCACACACCCACTCTTTTCATTTTTAACTAAAGCCAACCAATTGCCCAAAATGAGTCCAAAAACCTCGAAACCTAAGACAAAGGTCTCCTTAGCCTAAAATACACATTTTAGATCTAACAAAACTATAAAAATTCTCAGCGTAAGCTATTTACTAGTAGTTTTGTCCCAAGAGTAATTTCTCAACTTTAAAAGCTCTAAAATAGAAAAATTAACATCGAAACCTAACAAACTACCTAGGAATCAAACCACTAGTTCCAACAAGTCATAAATGACCTAGGAAAGTTACATGAAATCGCTAAACACAAAAAATGCATGAAATAAAGAAAATGACTTGGCATGTTTTTACAACATCCACTACTAATATAATGACCCCCTAGTCATTTTGTATATTTCTACTTATCTTTTTCATTTTCAGCTTTCTTATAGTTGTAACAAGTTATTTATGACTTTCTGAAAATGACAGTTTGGTTATCAGATAGTTTGTTTTGATTTTTAAAGCCAATTTCTTATTTTGAAGCCTTCGCTGGTTTGAATTGGCTATTGGGTGAAAACTTTAGTCAAACGACCTTGTATTCTAATTCTGACAGTTCTAAAAATTCTGGAATAATGATTTTAGGTTGGGTGAATCCTTGATTTGGATCCTGAGACTCCCAAACTCATTTTGAGATATTGATCGAAAGTTAAGAAATATGAAAAATGGGTGTGGAACCTATTTTTTTAATTAAAATAACCTTGAATAAAAATTTTAAAGGTACCATCGAGTATGAAATATTGAATTTTCTAGGTTAACATAGTTTATTTCTGTATAGAAAGTTCTGGATAAATCTCCAAAAATCAACAGACTCAAAAAAGTTCCAAGTCTCCAGCTGGTGTATGATACCAGATGTGACCACTAAAGAAGCTCTTTGGGTGCTTTAGCACCACTAGATCAACTAACAGGTACAGCTTTAGCGGCAATTGGAAATTTAGCAGCTAGCGCTAAAATGGCCGAAGGTTTGCTTTAGTGGCCTACCTCATGGAGATGGGTACCGCTTTAGTGGCACCTAGGTGCTTTCCAGTGACTGCTAAAGCAGCTTACGACCCACTTTAGCAGTACCTGTTTCTTATAAATTCCCCTTTTGCCTGATTTATTCCCACGTTTACCCATTTTCAAGAGAGTAAAATCCAAAATAGTGTGGAAATTCGGGAGAAATATTTGTGAGTGTCTTTGGAGCTTGGGTAAAGTTTATTTACGTGTTTCTCCATCAAATTTGTGGTAAGCTTTCATCTATTATAGGATAAAATCCTTTATCTTTTTCTAAAATCCCTAGAATCTTAGTGGCTTGATTATAGCACCATTAAAGCTCAGAATTCACCCATTTTAAGGGTAAGTATTCCTTGAGCATAGAGAGGTGTCGTGTTGGTTTTGAAAGGTCAATTACACAAATGAGCGTACATGAGATTCTTACATAATTTGAACCCGAAGCACAACAGTGAAATATAGGTATCATTTTTCTCGTATTAATGAGTAGATTATAAATTTGAAAGGTGACACCTGACAGAAGCTTCTCGAAAAGGAAAATCAGTGGTTTAGTAAATTCATTGAGGTTTTTTTTAGCGTCCAGGTAGGCTGGGTTTATACTTTTAGAGATTGAGCCATTTTGTAGTATAATGATGATATTATGCTAGATATGGGACGATATTAGGTGTTGGTAGTATGACTAATGATATTTGGGTTAGTTGGACTATTTAGGCTATCTTGAAATCATAATTTAGTCATAATTGACTTAGTTGCTCGTGTTTTAGGATAAATTTCTATCTTAGGGCTATTTATGGCTTAATTAACATCTATAAATAAGTTTAGATTCCTTAGCCTAGTCTAGAGTAGAATTTTCCTAAAATGAATTTTGGGAATTAGAAGTGGACCCCTCCACCCACCTTAGGCCAAGACTTGTGTTAGCTCTTGTTGACTTATTTATGCATGATATACCCTTATTAATGCTTAATTTAGGACTTTAAAAAGATATGATGCTTATTAATTATGCTAGTTTGGAATTTGAGAATTAGTGCTAATTTCGTGGTTAATTATTATATTTTAGTGATATGAATTATGATTATGGCTTATTTATATGGTCTATTATAATGAACCTCATGGTCATTTTCCTCATTTTCACATATTTTTGGTGTCTAAAGCTTTTCTATAATTTTCATATGTTATTTATGGCTTGTTGGGACAGACAATTTGATTTTCGAGCAGATCGTTTGAGAATTTTAGTAATATCAAATATATTGTGGAGTACTTAATTAAAATCAACATTTGGTAGAAATATAATTTATTTCCCTTTTAAAATATTTGGTAATGACCCTTACAATTATTTTCCTCAATTTTATGCATTTTTGGTGTCTAGAGCTTTTCTATAAGTGCCCTAAGTTATTTTTTACTTGTTGGGACTAAAAGTTCAATTTCTGGGCAGTTGATTTTAGAATTTTATTAATAGCAATTATATTGTGGAGTACTTAATTTAAATTAACATTTGGTAGAAATATAATTTATTACCCTTCTAAAATATTTTTGATAGGTATAAAATTCTTTAGTTATGATATATGTGTGTTACTTTATAAAGAGGTTTATAACTTATTAACATTTTAAGTGGAGATAATAAATTTAGATATGTTAAAATATTACTATATAATATAGAGGTTTTATTAAAAATAAATTTTTATTAATTATAGTATATTTAAAATATTATATTTATTTTACCATAAACTTATGCCATATCTATTTTAAAATATTATATTTATTTTATCACGAATCAATACAATACGTGAGTATGGATATAACGGAGAGGAAGGAGTTGTGTTGCTACATCCCCTCCACGTGGAACCTATGGAAAAAGACACCAAATAAAGTGGTGACATCATTTTAGAACTAAGAAACAAGGTTCTAGAAACCTTAGTGTAAGTAAATATGAATTTTTTTCAATGTTGTGTATATATAGGATTATGTACCCATTTAACGTTTTAACTTCAGCAATTCTTTCTTCACATACAACTTTACATTATACTTTTAATTCAATTCTTCTTGGTTTCATTGCAAAGTGAAGTTTAAGTAATTGCAATATTTATACAAGTTCGTATTTTAGTGGAGCATTATTCAGAGGCTTTTCAAAATGGTTTTTAGCTTTGATATCCAGGTAGTTTAGGCTTATCTTATCTTTAGATTGAGATTATTTATGGTTAGTCTGTACTATTTTGCTAGTTTTGGATAGGTACTTGTAGTTTGCATATTATTTAACATATATATATATATATATATATATATATATATATATATATATCATGCCTTATTTATTCGGTTAGGACCCTGTTCTGATAAAGTTTTGTATCTTCTCTTTAGTATGAGATAACATCTATCACTTTAGGACGTAGAATTAATTATAAGAACCTTGGATTCGTCCCTTTTTAATTCAAATATGTGAATGGTTGTTTAAATGTATTTTAGTTTTGATTTAGGTTCAACATATACTTTATTTCTATTATTGATTAAGAATTTTGGTACAACTTTGGCCTTGATTATGGTATGGTTTTAATGTCACGGTTGGGTATTGCTACTATGAGTTCTGATTCAAGTCTGGCATCTAGGTATGATAATGTGGGAGTTTTGGTATTGATTTATATTGTTCTGGGCGTTGTGGTTCTTCTAAGTTTTGATTCGAGTTCGGCATACGGTTATGGGTTCTGATGTATGTTATGTATGTCGCCTTTTGTTATTATCCACTATTTTTTGTTCAAATTTGACATACAACCTCTTGTTATTATCCACCACTACTGGTTCAAGTTCGACGTTTGGCCTCTCGTTACTACCCATTGGTGCCAGTTTAAGCTCGGTGCATATTTAGATGACTACTATGATTTCATGGGATGGGTTCAGTTATAAATTATTTATGTTTATTTTCATTAGTTACTTCTCGTGTGTCCCACCAGCTTATTGGCGCACAATTGGGTTAATTATATTTTTTAGTGTGCCTTGTCGGCTTATGGGGGCCCAGTTAGGTTATGTTTGATTTGCCTTTTATTACTGCATTATTTACTTTTCTGTATCACTTTTACTTATTCCTGTATCACATTTGTATAGCTTGATCATTGTTTTATATTTAGTCCCTATTTATTGTTGACTTAGACTACACCCTAGCATTTTAGTTATACTTTTCTTGTATTGAGCTCAGTCGGCCGATGATTCCTACTGAGTACTCGTTGCTTTTGTATTCATACTACACTTTTGTATTCTTTGCCTTATGTAGATCCAAGTACTAGAAGCTGACATTAATGCGATTCTTACATTCTAGTAGTGATCTGGAGGAGGGTGATTTGCTATCATCAGAGGCCGATCCTCCTCTATCTATTCTAGTTTAGTCTTTTTTACTCGAGACTACTTGTATATATTATTTATATTTTAGATTATGTCTAGTACTCTGGGCATCTTTTACTAGTGGCTCTGGTACCAACCTTACCAAGTCTTGGGAGAGATTTGTATGTATATTCTGGTCCTTTTCCTTCTCCCACTTTGGTATACTTTATGTGTCTACTTCCTATTTTTCTATTATTATTATTTCCATTATTGTTATATGTGGTATTTTCTGGTTTCTACTCGTTAGCCCATTATCTATCATTTTGAGCTATGGCTTGGCTTGTCTAATGGTGGAATAAGGTATGCGCCATCATGATTTGGGAAATAAAGTTGTGACATCTATTGATATGGTCTAGTGATTTATGAGTTTTAATTCTAGTTCTACAAATGATAATGATATTGGTAATATTAGTTCTAGTTCAAGTCTAGTAATTCTTGATGTCAATGATACATATATAAGCCCCTATTCATGTATGGCAATTGATAATGATATTGGTAATATGAGTTTTGTTGCAAGTCTACAAATGATGGTAATGATGATGGCAATATTGAGTTCCGATTCAAGTCTGACATTTTAGAATTATTTATGATATGATATGGTTCGAATGGATTCTTGGTTGTGGCATGACGATTGGTAAGTTATTGTCAATGGGTTATTTACTCTCCTTGATTGTACCCTTCAGGCTTATGGGGAATTGCTTTAAGTTATGTATTTTTTTGCACCTATTGGCTTATGGAGGCCAATCTTGTAGTTATAACTTTGTGATCTTTGCATTACTATTTTGTATGTATTTGTGTAGAATAGTGTTGAAGCTTATTTCCAAGTTTTCCCTTTTACCTTAACTTAGTGTATTTTATCTTGGATCTTATTATATGTATAGCAGTATTTAGCTCAGTCAATCGATGAGACCTACTGGTACCCAAGATTTTCATACTCATACTATACTTCTGTACCTTTTTAGTGTAGATCCAAGCACTTAGCCGTTGTTGATTCAGCGCTCGAGCAGGGTTTATTTTGGAGATTGGGTGATCTCTTAGAGTTAGAGTTAAACCCTTTTTCCTCCTATTTATCTATGTCTA
Organism: Capsicum annuum; assembly: GCF_002878395.1. Classification (NCBI taxonomy): domain Eukaryota; kingdom Viridiplantae; phylum Streptophyta; class Magnoliopsida; order Solanales; family Solanaceae; genus Capsicum; species Capsicum annuum. The sequence goes on from NC_061112.1 coordinate 45,783,489, forward strand.
GTCTCTCATCTTCGAGATAGATTGTATTTAACTGTTTAATACTTATAGTTCATTTGTAGTAGCTCGTGTATCGACATTACTGAGTCTTGAGATGGTTGTTGATTTTCTATCTATCTAGTATACTTTATGACCATGTTATTATTATCTAAGTCTTTAATTGTAAATTTTCAACTTTTAGGACATTTTCCACCAAGTTAGCCAATTACATCTAGCTTCGACTTAACTATTGGCAGGATAAAGTAGGTGTCATCATGACTCATAAATTGAGTTGTGATGTATTGTTATTAGAACCTAGGTTTCTTTGATATTATTGGTAAAAAGGGAAGTGTCTAGTAGAGTCCCATAGATTAAAACGATGATGCTCGTTTCTTATCTTCTGGAGGCTATAGGAAAATCTTAGAAGTTCTTCACTTTTTTCACTCATTTCGTGCTAAGAGTCTAAGTTAATTTCTAAAGCATTTCTTTGGTTTCGCTCTTTTGCAAGTGACTATGACACGTACTACTGCTATATAAGATAAGGGTCCCAAGACCGAGCCTATAAATGTCATCATTGTTTGTGGATGACCTAAATTTCATAAACATCTTAGGGACGTGTCCCCATCTAGGGTCTAGGATAAAGGGCTTTCACTAGACCCTATTCCTTCTCTCAAGCAGAGATTCTTCCACCCAGCTAATAGTGGGCCAAAGACCAACCCAGGATCCACTGAGGTTTATTTCTTCTTTAGTGATCATGAATGCTTTGGTTCAACTTTTAGGATTTTTAATGGTATACCATTTGATGGTGCATAGTTCTGAAAGATTGGTATCGAGGCGGGGGTGTAACCTATAGCTGCAGCTCCCTGAGGTGAGGTCCCTCCCATACTAGTAGTTGACATACTGGTAGTTTTTTAGCCGGTGGTTGCCCAACCTACTATGTCTGTTGAGGAGCAAAAGACATTTGGTGAAATCTTGAGATTAACTTTCCTTAGGTTTTCTGGTGCACCAGACGAGGATGCATATGAGTTCTTAATTTCTTATGGCGTAGTTGAGACTCATGGTATAGACTACACTACTTTTTAGTTGGACTTAGCAGCTCAACATTGTTGGAGAGGTCATCTTGATTTTGGGTGAGCTGGATCTTCCCTATTGACATGGACTTAGTTCTCTAAGATCTTCTTAGAGAAGTATATGCCTCATAGTCTTTGGGATCATTTGAGGGATTAGTTCTCGAGGTTGGATCAGGGCTTCATGACTATTGTGGAGTATGAGGCTCAATTTTATGAGTTGGCTAGACATGCTACTTCTGTTCTGGCTACTATGTATGAGAGAGTTCGTTGATTTATTCAGGGATTGAGACTTCCTCTTTATATGTCTTCACAGAGTTTAGTTGTTGTGGATAAATCTTTTGTTAAGGTTTCTGATCATGTTTAGGTTATGGAGGAGATGCATCATGAGGCCCAAGGGGGCAGCAATAAGAGGCCATAATATCAGGGTAGTTTCAGTAGAAGTCATAATATGTCATTGTTCAGAGGTAGTGGTTCTCAGAGTAGGTACCCTCCACACTAGCCATATTAGCATCAAGGTTAGTTTAGTAGGCCCGTTCGGGTAGCTCTTTAGATTACCAATAAAAGGTAAGACAGGAGAATCTCAGCAAGGTTATGGGCATGTTTAGTTGTATGTTTTACTTGCTAAACTCGAGATTGAGTCTTCGGATACTGTTAGTACAAGTATGATCTTAGTGTGTCACCAGTCGGCTTTTGCTTTATTTTATTTGGGATCCACTTATTCTTATGTGTCTGCTTATTATGCCCTACCATTAGAGTTATCTTGGGATCCATTATCTATGCCATTATGTATATCTACTCTTGTGGGTGATTTTTTATCAATGGATCTAGTTTATGAATTATGTGTTATGATTGTTTGAGAGTTTGATTCTCAAGATGATCTTATTGTGTTAGATATGGTGGATTTTGATGTGATTCTTGGCATGGACTGGTTATCCCATTATCACGAGGTCTTGGATTATTTTGTCAAAATCATTACCTTAGCTACATCCGGCCTACCCCTGATCATGTGGTAAATTGCTTCTAACTGCGATCTAATGGGTATTATTTCTTATACTCAAGATCGGAGGTTTATTTTGAAGGTTGTGAGTTTTATCTCATTTATATTCATGATGTTTGTGTGGTGTATCCGTTGCTTGACTTTTCTTCTATAGTTTATGAGTTTCCTAATGTTTTCCCTTTTGATCTACCTGACCTTTCTCCTAAGTGTAGTATTGAGTTTGTTATTGATCTTGAGATGGGCACTGACCTATTTCTATGGCAACTTACCATATGGCTCCTGTCAAGCTTAAGAAGCTGAATTTCTAGCATCACGATCTTCTGGTAAGGGGTTCGTTAGATCGAGTGTGTCTCCTTGGGGAGCTCTTGTCTTATTTGTGAAAAAAAATGGCTCCATGCGCATGTGTATTGATTATAAGCAGGTTAATAAGGTGATGGTAAAGAACTGATATCTTATGCCTCGCACTGATAACTTATTTGACCAACTTCAGGGAGCAACATTATTCTCTAAGATAGATTTGAGTTCAGGTTACCATCAGTTGAGGATATCTCAAAGATAACTTTTAGGACCCATTATGGTCATTATGAGTTTTTGGTGATGTCTTTTGGATTGATTAATGCCCCAACCTCGTTCATGGATTTGATTAACCGTGTGTTCAGAACTTACTTGGATTCTTTTGTTATTGTGTTCATCAACGACATCCTGGTTTATTCGAGGAGTATAGAGAAGCATATGAAACATTTGAGGATTGTGCTCTAGACTTTGAGAGATCATATGCTTTTTCCAAATTCTTTAAGTGTAAGTTTTGATTAAGTCGGTGAAATTACTTGGGCATGTGTCATCTAAGGATGGGATTATGGTAGACTCGATAAATATTGAGGCTATTCGTGATTGGTCCAGACTTATATCTCCTACCAAGGTTCGTAACTTCATTAGTTTTGCAAGTTACTATAGACGGTTCATTGAGAGCTTTGCTGCTATTGTAGTGCCAATGACCAGATTGACTTGGAAAGAGGTTCCCTTCTGATAGTCTGAGGAGTATAAGTTGAGCTTTGGAAAGCTTAAGATATTTCTTACTTTTACTCCTACCTTGGCTCTTTATGTTTAGGGTGAGGGAGTCACCATTTAATGTGATGTTTCTTGTGTCGATTTGGGTTGTGTATTAATGCAACAGGGTTATGTTATTGCTTATGCATTAAGGCAGCTGAAGGTAAATGAGTGCAACTAACCACTCATGATATAGAGTTAGCAACGGTAGTTTTTGGCAAAGTTCGCATATAATAGTAGCTACCATTCGAGTATTGAGATGGCACCTTTTGAGGCTTTATATATAGGCAATGTCATTCTCCATTGGATAGTTTGAGACTTCTGAGATTAGACCCCGTGGTACAGGCTTGCTTTAGAAGTCGTTAGATAGAGTCATGGTGATTTAAGATAGGTTGAAGAAAGCACAGAGTAGGCAAAAGGCTTATACAGATAGTAGACTTAGTGTCTTGAGATTTGAAGTTAATGAGCGGGTATTTCTCTGTGTATCTCCCATAAAGGGTCTGGTGAGATTCAGGAGGAAAGGCAAGCTTGGCCCCAGATATATTAGACCATTTGAGATCCTTTGTTTAGTTGGTGAGGTGGCTTATGAGTTAGCCTTACCCCTAAATTTTTTTGTTGTCCATTTGGTTTTCCATGTTTCTATTTTGTGACAATGCATTTTTTACCCATCTATGTGATTAGATGAGACTCAGTGTAGTTGAATGAGTTATTAACCTTCATGGAGGAGCTCGTACACATATTGGCTAGTGATGTCAACCGTTTGTACACTGGAGAGATTTAAGTGATTAAGGTTTAGTGGAGGCACCGCCCAGTAGATGAGGCTACTTGGGAGATTAAGAGTAAGATGCAAACCCTAGTTAACCCCCATTGAGCCTTTAGCTTTTTCTTTGGAAACCTCATAAGTAGCCTAATTCCCTTCTTTGATAGACCATAATTTGATCCAAAAAGCTCCTAAGTGCTTTAAAAAAAGGATTGAGAAAGGAGTTTGAGAAATTGAAGAAGAAAAAGGTAAAATTGATGCCCTAAGGTAATAGTTATTGGTGCTTATAATTGATGTGTGGTGGATTGATGTGATTAATTGATGTTAGAAATATTTCCATGGTAGAAAAGAATGAGAAAATTTGATTCTTGTAGTAGTAAAGTATGCATCCACCAAGTGATTGTGAAAATGCTTTAAAAAGATGGGGCAAAAAAACAAAAGGTATGGGTAGATGAAAAAGTGAAATTTGGTTGTTGGAGAATGGTTTTAATTATTTAATGTAGTGTATTAAAGCGCTTAGAGAGGTTATTAATTATTTAATGTAGTGTATTAAAGCGCTTAGAGAGGTTAGTCACTATTTTCAAATAGTTCCCACCCATCCCTTAGCCTACATTATAACTTGGAAAATACCTATTTGATCCTAAGATTTACATTCAACTATTAGTGGAGTATACACTAAGGGCAAGCCTATGGTTCATTGTGTGTAACTTGTGAATTCTTTTTTAGAGTGAGTGTAACTTGATTCCTATACCCATCATGTTATGAATTGCTTGATTGTGAGTGATTATGGGTAAGTCTCTTGATGTGAGGGTCACATGTTTGATGAATATGGGTGATTTGTGTGATGTCTTTGGTAGAGAAATATGCATGAGTTTGCCAACTAGGTGAGTCAATTCTTAAGGTTAGGATGTTTTGAAGTAGTGTTCATGAGCTCTCAATTGTGTAAATAACATGCGTTGCATAGTAACTTGGATTCTTTGTAGTCATTGTAGTACTAGCTTGAGTGTCTTTCATATATTAGAAGTGTAGAGTCTCCAGCTCATGATACTTATAGTTAAGAGTTGTTCGAGGACGAACAGGGCTTTAAGTGTAGGGTGGTGATGTTGGGTGTATTTATGCATTCAAACATCACTATTCTAGAATTTTTTAGTCTTATTTTGAGGATGATTCTTTCTATAAGGGCTGATAATGATCAAAATGTGTTAAAACATGTGTTTATATGGTTCAAGGGGAATTCCAAGCAAGTTTATACTTAAAAGAGTCAATTAGAGTTCGATGGAGAAAACTAGTCGTTCTAGCTTGAGCTAGTTGCTTGTCTAGTCTATTTTGTTGGATTATACTGAGTTCTATGTGTTCCTTATGGTCTTAGTTGTGTGATTATATATTGAACCAAGTGTTAGGAGCATACAAATTACAAGTGAGTCAAGGAAAGAGTGGAAACTCGAAGTGAAAGATCATGGAAATCAACCTACTCTAAGCTCTTGTTTTTTATTCATCATAATAGATATAGTGTTGTTTGTGCTTCTAATTCGTGTGGTGTTTTTTTAGGACCTTTTATGAGCTTAATATGATGATATATGGATGATATAAATTCTGGAAAATCAATGGAAAGATACCACAAGAAAAGGAATGGAAGAAGGAAGCACCAACACTTAACCAAAATTCGGAGGACAACTTCCAGAGAGTGCATGCATCGTATTCTCTATTCCAGGGGATAAAGGGTGTTGTTCATGTACCATTCCATAGATATGGAGGGTGCAATGCATTCTCCACTCCACACCTGGGCGTTTTACTCCAATTCGACTCCAACATGAACTTGGCTTAACCTTATGCTATATATACATGTTGTATCACATTTTTACATTCTTTTGGATGTCTTGGAGGATTAAAGAGGCTACCACAACTTCTTTTTAGGGTTTATATCTCTTTACATTAGTTGTTTTCATGGTTTTTATCATCAATCTAAGGGATAGGATGTTTAATATTTCCATTAAAGGCCTAAACTCCTTTTCCGCAGTTAAGGCCACGATCATGATTACTTTCATTTTTAATTAAGTTTGTTGATTTACTTACCATTATTAGTTACTTGTTTATTCCTTTTTAACTATTTTAAGGATTATCTACCCTTAGAATACATCAACTATCAACCTTGTGATCTTGGGAGAAGGAATAGGGAGATAGAACAAGGGAATAAGAAAAGTATGGTTCTTATTTCTTTATAAAATAAGAGATTTGAATTAGCATCTAGAACAGGGATGTACTTAGATGTCTTACTTGATTCACACGTAGGATGATAGCTTTAAGTCACTTAATCAGATTATTACATCCCCACTCAACGATGTAGGTGTAAGGTTCAACTTAGGAAAAGGATTAGAGATTGGGAAACCATAATCATGCGATTAATCCTACGAATCCACAACCAAGATAAGCAATTTCATGAATGAAGTTCAATAACGTAGTATGATTGTTCTTAAGCCTTAACCTTGGCATTCTATCCATAGATTTTCCTAAGTCATTACTTTTCTGCATTAGCTTAGTTTAATTTTAGTTTACAATTCTTAAACCTCCTTATTTATATTTTCTTAATCATTAAACTAGAATTAGATAGGAGGTGAACGCAAGTCCCTAAGAGATCAATACTTGGGCTTTCTTGAAGCCACTTTACTAATTGATAAGACCACGTACACTTGTGTGTGATCTTGGGCATTGTTAAATGTCACTTACAATCCCGTATGTATTACAATAAGTGTCAAAATACAAAGTCCAGATAGCAGGGAATAAGGTCAAAAATTTAAGCCCACCTATGTTGGGCACCTATGAACCGTAGGTACCACCTATGGCCCATTGGTGGCTGCCGTAAGTGGCCAAGTATGGGCCCATTGTTTAAAAATTTGGGCCCACCTCTGCCTAATATAACCCTAAACAGACACGTCAATCTTATGTAAGACTCCTAACAAACTTTTAAACTTATAAATCCTCAAAATTCCTTCTCTCCTCTTAAAATTCAAACTACCCCACTTCCCTACACTTGAAAAAGATTAAAACAAGACTTGTTCTCAGTACCAAATTGTCCAAGTGAACTACTTATGCATTCAAGAAAGGGTTTCACTTCAAAGGGTTCCACTTCACTTTTTCATATTTCACTTCCGGTTTATTGAATAAAAGGTAATATTCTTGGCTCCTAATAGTAGTATCTTACGCTAAACTTGAGATAAGTGAGTTGGTATGTTTATTTTCATGAAAAATATGTAGAAACCAACAAACTTGTATATAGGATCCTTGAATTAGCCTAAATATCCTAATGTGGGCATTGCTCTCGAATTAAACCCTAAGATCATGCCCTAAATGGAAGTTGAAAATTAAAAAGTGTGAGGAATCCCAAAAGTTTGTTTGATGGTTTGTATTGAAAAAATTGATTCTAGTACTGTGTGTGCATATTGGACATGTTAGGACTGAGTATAAGTTATAGGGATGTAAAAATGTGGGAAAAAGTGAAAACGTAAATTTTTCTTCAAGTTTTACAGTCTCTCCCTATCTTGCAACCACTAATGCTTGGTTTTTTAGGTACACATGGCACCAAAGGCTTCCAAGAAGAAGGCTACAACTTCAAGCTAAAGGAATGACTTCTCTAAGAGCAGTGGATTGCGGGAGGAATACCTGGTTTCCCCGAATAGAGCAGGCCTGACCAGAGTGATGCGGCCACGGACTAGGGGCCCAAAAGTATGTTGCAGCATATACTATCATTAGAGCTACAGTGGGCGTACCACTTCAGGACCGTTCACAGTGGGGCAAGCGGCCTACTTCTACTTGTCTTGGAGCTTAGACACAGATCAGTAAACTGGTACCCATGCCAAGGATAAAGAAGGATAGGATTCCACGACCACATTCTCCCTAAACTAATAAGAGATATAATGGGGATGATAAGTGTGATGATGAGGATGAGGAGGGGGAAGGATTCTAAGTCACCTCCTGCAGTATCTACATAGGACCCTAGTATGGGAAGGGGTCCCAGGATAAGTCTGAGGCAGCAGATCATGAGCAGTCATCAGCAGTACCCTAGTCTAAATAGGGTATAGACAAGAATTCACACTATGAGCCATATTGGGCATAGAGCCACCATCTCAGACAGATCAAGCCTCTGACCCTATACATATCTAGGTTGAGCCTATTGATGAGGTAAACCTGAGATTGTGTATAGAGGTATTTTGGCTACATATGAGATATAGTTTTGTGACTAAGACAGGCTAGCCTAAAAGGGCCATTTATAAGGAGAGACGAATTAAGTTGGCTGGGTTGGATGGAGCACCATTGTTGCAGGCTGCGTTTATAGGTATCAGTTGGGGTGGATGACCAGACCCCCAATTTTATATAGTTAGGCATTGCTATAGAGTTTTATGCCTCCTACCACGCCATAATATATTTACTATACCTAGAGATGATAGAAATATAGAGCAACCTCAGTTGGAATAGGTGCTTGTGAGAGAGGTCAGGGTTGATGTTTTTATAGTAGTCATTTGCCAAGTTTTTTTTGGCCCAGATTATCCAGCTCCTATGTCTATAGATGAGTGTGATCACTATTTGAGATTGGCATATGACAGATACGCCATGCAAGAGGCTGAGCATAGGAGTGAGAAGGTTGGTTTTGCGATATGGATCACTAGTTATATTTAACCTCTTAGTATGGATGCCTCTTGGGTCGAGGGGAAAGTTGTGATTAAGAAGGTGGCATTGAATTTTGCTGTAAAGTTTTTATAGTTATTAGTGCATAATAGATTATGTCCAACTACATCAGAGAATTTGCTTGCTTAGGATGGTGCAGCACTGATTACAAGTATAGAAACTAGTTATGATATTAATTTTACAGCTACCATAATATATGAGATATATATGTGGGCATTTGGAGAGATGACCATACTGCCTTTCCCTTGCTTAGTATAGTTACTAGGTGATTAGGACTGTATGGTAGATATCCCAGGAGTTGATGTGAGAATAGAGGTTATGGGTGTGGCTCAAAAAAGTATAATCAAGGATCCAGCTAACCCAATCCTTATGTTGAGGTCCCATATGCCTCTGATAGTGATTTTGGCCCAGTTGGAGGGACCATCACTTCCTATAGAGCCTACTGCTAGAGAGGCAGTAAGTGTGGGCATTAGAATAGATTTTGAGATAGGGGAGCAAAGATAGCCCCCAAATATGAGCACACAGGGCAAGGGGACCCCAGCCACATCCACTTTAGTTCTAGTTTCATCTTTGGAGAAAGTTGGGTCATTTGCATTACCCACTCGCCCATCTATTACAGCTGCTGTTATAGGTATGGTTTTTGTATTGCGTGAGGTTTCGCAAAGATTAGTAGATATTTAGAGAGTTACCACCACCTATTTAGAGAATGTTGAGGCTAAGGTGGCATCATTATATGGGTAGATCCGACCATAGGTTTGAATGACACTTAAGGTTGCAGAACTAGATTACAAGCTACATATAGGGCTGAGATGTCTGATTTTCGAGCTAAGGTGCATTCCCATATAAAAGCTTTAGAGGGTCGAGTGTCAGACTAATTCATTGACATTGAGGCACTCAATCTGGGTGAGATTAGAGAGGAGGTATCCATACTATGGGCAGAGATATGCTTTCTCATTAAGAGAACTATCCCGGCCATTCTTCTAGTGGTTTAGTCGGCACCTTCATGTGGACCTAAATATTTTAATTTGCTTGCAAAAAATAAGAAGATGATCCCCATAGTTGGGACCAAGAGAGACAAAGAGGTAGAGTATCAAGATCCCGATATACCATTTGACCAGGCCTTAGAATAGGCGAGACGTAATTTGAGGAAGACTAATTTTGTTAATAGAAAAAGGTGTGCCGAGAGAGATATGAGTGCATCCTCTAGTAGTGCACCACCACCACTACTGCCTCTGCCAGTTGAGATACCCCCACACAGGGATTATCATGATGCAGATGTCTAATACATCTCAGGTATTTCCTTATTCCCTTACTTTACATTGTTTACACGTATTGGGGATAGTGCATAGTGTTTTAGTTGGGGGTTGGGTATAGCATAGCCGTCAATAGGTTTTTATTTTCGTGCTTCTTTTCCTGTCGATCGTGGTATGGTTGTAGAGCTGACATATCTAGGTTAATTTTTTGTCGTGATGTGTTTTGTTTTGTATTATGTTGTGTTTTTGTGTTTTTAGGAGATTTTTGAGTTTCTAAGGTAGTTGACATATTTATGTTGTTGATTTTTTTTTAAAATGATACCCCTCCAAAAATTTGTTTTTAGAACTGCATGATTGTATATATGTGTAACCACTGTGGATCTTATTATGGCATCAGGATTTAGGACATGATAATCATAGGTAACTTGTGCCTGAACAGGATAGTTAGTAGCTTGTTATGTGACTCTATGCCATGTGTGTGTGAAATGCTACTTAGTTCCCTTTGTGTGTTAAATTGAAAACTTGCTCAGTTAATCTTGTCTAGGTTGTAGGATAGTTGTAAAGGATCATAGGACATTTTTTATATTAGTCCACTATTAGCCTAAATGACCTTCCATATGTGAATAAGTATCCTTTGATCCAGATTTTTAAGTCTTATAACCTATTTTTCTTGTTACGCCTTTCACCTTACTTTTTGTGTTACAATGAACTTGTTTTGGCCCTGGTCCTACTTGGACATTATGCATCTCAACTCAGGCAAATCATCTAAGTTAAGGGTGGCTATCATAGGGGTGCGTTGTATAAAGTAGGTAGAAAGAAGGGTAAAATTAAGAAAAATGATAGTATGGTTAGGTGTAGTAGAAAAATAAAAGAAAAAAATGGGAAAAATTGAAAAAGAAAAAAAGATTAAGAGAAACCACACCCAACCTGAATGTGTGATAAAAGAATAAAAAGTGAGAAATAAAGATGAAATAAAAATAAAATTGATTGATAAGAGGACCCCTAAAGTTAGTTGTCACGCCCCAATACTGGACGAGGCAGACAATTACTATACAAACACATACTATAAAAATAAACTAGATGAGAAAATGAATCACTATACTAATGAAATTGCTGATAAGAAGCTATATATATAATATACCAACCAATTAGCCAAACCAATATAGATGACATGTGAATCTATGAATACATATGACTGCTTTACAATGTCAACAAAGCCTCTAATAGAATCCTTGACCGTAAAACTATCAAAATATATATGATAAAGACTCAGAAAGTCCCTGAATCAACTTGGACCTCACTAACAGCCGTTGAGTATCCCGTGATTCTATTGGGGAGATCTATCAGCTAAGAACCTGTGCCTACAACATGGAGCACTGGTCCCCCATGAGGGTTGTCAGTACGAAGTAATATACTAAATATGTAAGGCATGATATAACCATTTGTGAAATAAGAAATCAATAAAATCATATATCAATATATAAATATAAAGATAAGGATGAACGACCTCCTTTACTTACATTTGTGGAAGACTGTACATTACATACTTTTCTTAACTTTACCTTTCTTTGTCTTATAATCTTTATAAGTCATATGATGCATATGACCAGCTGATCAGTGGTAAAATAGGATGACCTATGCTAGGCATTATACCCTTGGGATACATTCCTCATTAATATACAAATCGGGATCAACCCACCCTAGGATTTCTTTTCACCCTTAGGATAGCCCCCGCTAATGGGATCGACCCATGCTAGGTGTTCCTTCCAACCCTGGGATACCACCCATAAATCTAGGTATTGGGATCGGCTCATGCTAGGCTTTTTCCCTAAGCTACCACCCACATATAAGTGTGTTTACTAAATATCACTTCTTTAATCTTTGAGATTGTTATTTTGGTGGTCATAGTGTTAGCTTTGGGACAACCAACCAGATAGTAGGAGATATGTGATTTTGTACTAAAGGTAGTAACAATTACATGGAAATCAATTGTAAGACCAATGTAATACTTAGGAGTTTATGTGACACAATACGCTTTTGATAGCTCAAATGGAAACACATATCAAGTGGAGACATTTAACTTATCAAGCCAAGAGATATGGACTTTATTCAATGATATAATGATAAAATACCCAGTAAATGATAACAAATAAAAGGATTACATAAACATGGGAACTAACAAAGCGCATGCACAGATTTAACATAGGACAAATGTACATCCCAAGTTAGGACATCTAAACTATTTAATGGAATAATTAAGGAGTGTGTGAACTAAGATTGTTGAGAATGACAATAAGAGTGATATCTAATGAAGGGAAAATGTAAACATATGAGAGAATAAGGTGTATGATTAGATAGACCAATTGAAGCAAGTTGGAGGAAAGTACGCTAATTGTGTGCTCAACAAATAACCATACCTACCATCTGTCTTCTAGGATCTTATTGACTCATGTAAGGGATACATGTGACAAGAGTTTATGTTTTAATAATAAAATAGTTTAAACCTTGTATGCCAATACTTGGTGGAGCAAGCACATATAAGTAAGACCCCGGAAAATTATTCCATTCGTATTCAGCTCATTTAGATCTTCAAAGCTCAAGCCTTGGAAATTTGGGAATTTATTTGATGACATTCCCGATCTATGTTTTTAGATTTTCAAGTTGCATTACGATGGGGCAAGGTCACAGTACACTCGGGGTGAGTCTCGGAATTTTTAGAACTCATTTAGGGCGTGTTTGCATTTTCAAAATAGTGGGCTGTCGCAATGTCCCCACGTCGCTAGGGCCAGTCAGGTTGAATAGGGGTCACGACGCGATGCCCAATCAACTTGATTAGGGGTCGCGCCGCGAGGCCTATAGCGAGGGCACCTAATTTTTCAGCATTTTATTTCAAGCTTTGAGAGGTATTTTGGTCAACTCCCCACCGCTATATAAGACAAAAGAACGGGATTAAGCCCCTAATGACACCAAAATACTTGATTTATCTCAAGTTTCTCAAGAACTCAAACTAGGGTTCTTCTAGAAGATTCAAATTTGAGAAATTTTACCTGTCAATCCTTGGAGATTATTGAATTAAGGTATTGGTAATGTTCATGCCTGGATTCCTTTGTCATTTAAGCATGCTATGGTTTTTCTTGATAAATAGATGCTTAAATGACAAAGTTCATGATAAATTTACCCGTCAATCCTTGTGTAATGATTGTTGTGCTATGAAACGTCCATGATATAGTAATTAAGCAAGTGAGTACAAGTTGAATGCTATCTCTTTTATGAACAAGAAACATGTATTACGAATCCATATGGCCTAAAAGATGAAGTCATGTCATGAACTTTATGTTGAATGATTTCCAAGTTATTGTTGTACAAAGAATATATCTTTTGAAGTTCCATGATGTTAGAGCATGAAAATATGATCTTGGTTATATCAGTATTCCTACCATGTACAGTATTTTGACAACTACGTACATCATGAAATCCCCAAATTTTAGTATAATGAATTGTGGAATTTAGTCCTATGATCAAAATGTCAAGTTATGTCAGTTTCCTTCTGTCGAGTCCTGGGGGTACTTGTACCCGAAAAATATAGTTGTATATCTAGAGCCAGGTCATGTTTTCACATTATCTTCAGTCAAGCCATGATCCATAGAACTCAGTCAGTCATGTGACTCAGGAAATCTCAGAAATCTCATGATCTCAGTTAATAGTTAGATAGCAGTAATATTCCGTCAGTCAATGAAAGTCAGTAACTCAGTCCATGTACAGTCAGTAATCATGTTCAGTCTCTTCAGATGGAAGTAGAACTTAGCACCAGGTGAACCCAAGGATAGGAACACACACTGTTAGATAAGGGTATGATTCTTAGCAGTCATCCTTATATTCCAGAAACATATAGCCAACATAGGTTGAGACATCAACACTGTCAGATGAGGGTTGATGAGGTGGTTTAGCACTCTTAGATGAGAGCCACACCATTCTCTTTTGAGGACACTGTCAGATAAGGGTTACCCACAACTTGTCCTTACCAGTGGCGCGGTATTGACACCCTTCCAGTCGGGGCAGAGATTGGACCCCAGCTCAGTTATTATAGCACACATAAGGCATGTTGGTTAAATAACTACTTCTCACAGTTTCAGTATTAGTCTCAGTAAAAGAACTCAAATAGTTCTTTAGATTTCAAATTATTCAGGACTGTCAGATACAGTTAACTCAGTTACAGTACGAAATTCAGATAGTTCTATCAGATTCAAGACTATCAGACACAGTTACTCATGTTATCAGTTATATTAGTTATCAGAACTCTCGTATCAGTTATGCTAGATATCAGTAAATTCATGTCAGTAGTATATAGATTCAGTTATCATGTTTTCATGACCTCAGTTACTACGTTTTAATGCATGTACTCTCACATTCATATTAGTCTATCAGTTATTGGCATTCATGCATATAAACTCCATGTATTCACCCTACCTCACTTGCATACTCAGTACATTCCCACGTACTGATGCATTTGTGTATGGGTGGCAAACGGGCGGATTGAATTGGATTTGAACGGGTTTAATATGAATCGAGAAAAAATGGTTTGGATTGCAATCCGCCCATATAAATATGGGTAAATATGGATTGGGTAAAAATGGTCCAACCCACTTTAACTCCTAAAGTCAAAAACATAAAAATTCTATATCATATTAACTTGACGTTTTTTTCATTTTTTTTAGTTTTTTTCTCTCTCTTTTATATGTATCCTCTAGTTTTATTTTTTTATTTTTTTATTTTTTTATTTTTTTCATATCTTTTTTCTCTTTCTTCTATCTCTACCCATTGCTTCTCTTTCTTTTTTCCTTTTTTTTCTTTTCCTTTTTAGTCTCCTTTTTTTTCTATTTTTTATTTTGTTTTGTTTTTAATTCTTTCTCATTTTTTTCTTATTTCATTGTATTTTATGTTTTATATTTTTTTTTATTTTCGAAGAACATAGTTAAGTCGAGTACAAATTATGGATGATAACTGAAATATCATAACCACTCAGTATATTTGTATATACCATCATTTTATTTTCCTTTTCTCCTTTTTCATTATTTTTTTCCTTTTGATTTTTTTTGTATTTTTTCCTTCAATTCTTTCTTTACGCTTTTTTTTCTCTCTTCTATCTCTAACTTTTACCTCTTTTTTTTCTTTTCTTTTTTGTTTTTTTTCTATTTTTGGTTTTCTTTTTTTTTTGTGATAACGAAAATACCCTAAGCGCATATTGATTTATATTCACCCAATATTTATAATTTGTGTAAGTACACTCAAGTGGACTTCACCTAATGGACAGATACAAAAATAGTATCCTGAAAGATCTTGGGATTACATTCATCAAACCAAATATCTTTAGCAGTCGCAAATTGATATAAAAAATAGTAATGACACATTTGCATTGAATGATACATTGTATATTTATATATTTTAGTCTCGAGAAAACACAATTAATTCATACACTTATTTGTATATAAATACAAATGATAAATTGTACATATTGATAACTAAGCTATTCAAAAACAAATAATAAAATTATTTGAAATATATAGTACGATACAAATAAATTTAAAGTAAAAAAATATAAAATATAAAATGCAATGAAAAAAAAAGATGAGGAAAAAAATATAAAAAAGGAAGAAAATGACAAAAATGACGAACCAAGAATGAAAAAGGGGAAAAAATACAAAAAAAAAAAAGAATACGAAAAAAGAAAATAAATAAAATTGAAAAAGAAAAAAATTAATGAAATAGAAGAAAGAAAAAAGTGTAAGAAACGAGTAAAAAATAAGTGGAAAAACAAAAAAAAAAGGTAAATTAAAGGAAAAAGGAAAGAAAAAATAGTAAATTAAAGAAAAAAACAAAAAAAAACTGGAAAAGAAAAAAAAAGAAAGAGAAATAAAAGATAGAAAAAAATAATAATAAAGGAGTGAGAATATGGATTATATTTAATTGATAAGAGATGCTATAAATTGTATAGGCTAAATGGAATAATTAGAAGCTTAAATTAATTAACCCATGTAGGTCTCAAACGAATTTGAATGATGAAATAAGAATGAGAAAGGAGAAAACGAAAAAAATACAAAGAAATAAAAATAGATGAAGAAATGAGAAAGAAAAAAAGAAACTATAAGAAACGAGTGAAAAATGAAAAAAAATGAAAAAGAAAAAAAGTAAATTAAAGGAAAAAAGAAAGAAAAAAAAAGAAACTAGAAAAGAAAAAAAACTAAAATTTTAAGCATAGGTGGGTGATCTTTGTGTTTAAATGGGTACCCATATTTTACCCATTTTATCCATATTTGTATGAGTTTTTAAAATGAGTTGAAGTCCATATTTACTCATTAGAAATAGGAGTGATCCAATTCAATAAATATGGGTTAAATGGACTCTTTTTACAAATATGAGCTGAAATTGTCAACCCTACATTTGCGCTATAGTGTTTTTTTTCATATTACACCATAGGTTCAGAGACACGTCTTCTAGACCAGCAAGAGTAATAACATTCCAATTTTCAGAGTTTAGCAGTGAATCCTTATCTTTTGAGGACATGATTATTTCTTCATTATCTTATGATTTGTTAGTAGTTGGAGTTAGTTGAGGACATGTTCCAACAACTCCTTATTCAGATTATTCAGACAGTTAGAGGCTTTCAGAAGACTACAGTATTTTTAAGATTTTCAGACTTCAATATTTCAGTTTTGTGTTGGTATTGTGATACCACTCTATTTCAGACATTATTATTTCCCAGATTATGTTCAGTATTGAACCTTATGGCCTTTCAGTGCATATTTTCATATTATGTATGTTATATTACGCAATATATAGGTATAGATATCAGTGATGGGTTAGCTTGTGGTCCTTCTGGGTCATGGGTACCGTGTAGCATTCTGGTTCAGATAATCGGGGCTTTACAAACTTGGTATCAGATCCTAAGGTTTAATAGAGTCCTAGGAAGTCTGAAAGCCGCATCTAGTAGAGTCTTATACATGGGTGTGTTGCACACTACATTTATGTGTAAGAGGCTATGAGATATTTTAAGAAACAGTTTCTCCTCTTTCAGTATTCATGTTATGATTGTGAGCATAATCACAAGTTAATCTTTCAGTATAATCCGTTTCTCCTCCTGATTTCAGAACATGTCTCCAGTGAATCAGGTCATTAAAGGAAATCTTCTGTAACTTCTTGCCACAGAATCAAATAAAGAGGTCTATCTTTTAAGAGGTCTAGAGCTTTAAAAATATAGGCATTACGATAAACTTGTAAGGCATATGATAAAAATGACTAGTTGATCAGTGGTAAGAGAGGATAACCCGTGGTAGGAATTTAAAACCTCTGAGATACAATCCTCATAAATAAACAAATAGTGATTGACCCATTTTAGGATTTTCTATGACCCTTGTGATACCACCCATAATATTGGGATTGACCTATGCTAGGTGTTCCTTCCACCCCTGGGATACCACCCATCAATACATAAATTCACCTTAGATCATTTTTTTATTTTAAGGTTGTTATTTTTGTGGTCATGACATTATTGATTTTGGAAATTTTGACAAGTATTAATAGACATACTAACATGCACTTAATGCAGTAACAATGATATAGGAAGCAACAGTAATAGTAATATAACACTTAGGTGCTTAAATAATACAATGAACCTTGTTTTACTAAGAGAAGAACTCACATAACTTGTTGTTGAAAGCACCTTTTTCATACTAATACTTACAAGTGTAAAGGTACAAGTCTAGTCACCAACATATTTTGAAGTACTTTAACACATTATGAAGTGGAAAAGCTTGATAGCAACATTAGACGTGGTACACTTCCATTATGTATCATTTGCAAGGAAGAGAACTTAGGAAGCTGACCTTGTAACACAATAGTTAGATTCATTCCAAAGAGTATGCGATCAAGAAACCTTACATTACTTGTTGTACAACTCTGATAGCACCCCAAATTAACCTCCTTCCTTTTATATTATTAATCTTCAATAGAGTAAGTAGTAAAACTACTATTAGTAGCTAACCAATAGAGTAAGTAGTAAAACTAGTATTAGTAGCTAACCAATTATATTTGGGATACTTAACTTCACCAAAATAGTAGATGGATAGTAATCCCGTAATTTATCAAATAAAGGGTATTCTTTTTATCCTTTATCCTCCAATTACATTCATACACTGTACAGCTTCTTATAAGAACTCCCAAAAATAACTTTGGCTTCATTAGACCCTTAAAATAGTATACAAAGTGGAGTGGATAGTAAACATACACAATATTTAGTTTAATGGTGTATCATTACACCCTTCTTTCATATTTCAATACAGACTGCTCACACCTTTCCCCAACATCAACCCGCCAGTCCCCAATATATACATATAAAATAGTCCCAAAAATAGCCTTAAATTTCCTTTACCATAGTAGCCAAATATTGAACTTATCATCTCTTGAGTTCTTAATAACAACACATCCATAATTCTTTACCCAAACTCATACATAAAAAGAAAGAAAATAGAGTAGTCACCTTAATCGAACCTCTGTAACATATCCTTTTAACTTGAACTCTTCATGAACTTAAACTTCCCCTCACACAAAAACCAAAAAAATAAAGAAACGTCTCTTAATAATCAAGATAAGTAACACTAAACTTGTAGAAACATCATGCCCTATACTTATACTTAAGCATAAATAACATGTGTTCCTAGTCTTTCATAGAAGAAATAAGTTAAAACTATATGTTCTCACTTACCTTGGCTTGCAAAGGTGAGGGTTCCTTCCTAACTCTTAGAAGGAATTCTAAGGTTGTTGTCTTAAGCCTTGTGAAAAAAGGGAGCAAGTTGGAGTTAAAAACTTGGAATTTATGCCAAAATGATTAAAAATACCACCTATATTGGTGTTATATTGAGCCCTAAATAACCTCCTCTTTTAGCTCAATTTTCAGCCCAAAATTGGTCAAGTAGGTAATGCACCTACTTGGTTATGTCAAGATCCTCAAAAGGTTAAACTAGGTGATACACCTACTTTCTTTATTCTTGGTTGAGCTTAATTCCATTGGGCCTTGGCATATTTTGGTGTTGTGCTCTTTTTCATTTTCTTTTCCTTTTAGTCAGTTTGGGCCTCAAATGAGTT
This sequence comes from Capsicum annuum, assembly GCF_002878395.1. NCBI lineage: Eukaryota > Viridiplantae > Streptophyta > Magnoliopsida > Solanales > Solanaceae > Capsicum > Capsicum annuum. The sequence continues at coordinate 45,802,410 of NC_061112.1, forward strand.
AATTAATACAAGCCTTCTGACCATAAGCCATGGCCCCTTTAACTAGATCCATATAACTCAAGTAGGTCATCACCTACTAGCTTATTTAACCCAAGAAAGAAGCTCGTTGTTTACTCCATTTTCTAAGTCTTAGTCCCTCTGATTTAACTTAACACATGTATACACTCAGTTATTTTAAACTTTAGTCTCAAGTACTACCTTACAGTCCCAAATTTAAAGAGTTGTTTCAATGATAACTTGATCGTGTCACATTAAAATTTATGGCTAGTAACTTCAAACCTATTTACACTATTAATACTCATATAAAAATATCTAGTCCATTATGTATACCATAAATCTATATCAAGTTCCATATAAATAGAACAATTACACGTAAATACAGCGTATTACATAGTGGGATCATGAAAAGAAGTGTATTTATAGGTTAAAGTTAGATATATGAGGTAGTTAAGGTTGACTATTTTCATCAAATTTTGAGTTGGCTAGCGTTCCCTGATATCTATTTGGTGGTGGTAGTAAGTTGGTATAGTGTATGAGGAATTGTGTGGATATCCATGTTAAGTGTTAAAATCTAAGTTTGAACTGTGAATAATCAAGATAATAGAGAGAAAAAGTATGGGGAGGCTAATTATATATTTAGATAGATAGTTTAAAGTTGGTTAGCATGGTTTTGTTTTAGTATATCAGATGGGTGTAGTAATGGACCTAGAGTTGTGATGTCAGTAAACTAAAAATTATGAGGTATTAGGGAATTGATTGTGTTTGTTAGTAAGGATTTAAGTTATGTTACAATGATTATATAGTCTTGAAAAAAGGGTTAAGAGTTGTATAATTATACCCCAATCACTAAGGTAAAGGGACTACAGTGTAATGAAAGGTTCACAAACTTAAAGTGATAACTTTTTATCTAAAGGAGAGAAGATAAAGTGCTCATCCAAGTTAGGTTTTGTTATTCTAGTGGTAATTCTAGTGAGTTCTAGAGTAGAGCCAAGGGAAGGAAAATACCCTAACCATTTTTATCTTAGTATATTCCATGTACTTAAGCCATTATGATACTTTACTTATTCCTATCATGTCAACTCCGTAATCATAACTCATGTTCATGCACTTCATAAAGATGTATATCCAATCTCAATTCTTATATATAGAGTAATAGTTTACTCAATAGTCTAAATCATACTCTATGAATCTATGAATTCCAATCCTATATCATATAAATCATGATTCATACGCTCATATTTATAGTATGCTTAGTTCTAGATACTTATGATATGTCCTTAATGACTAGTGAGATCACACTACGTTTACGTATGCTCTCAAATCAGATCTCTTAAACAAGATCATTCATATTATACTTTGTTTTTCAGGCCCTAGTTGAGTTTCAAAGTTATGAAAATCCTTATTTCAAATTGCACAATATCTCTCTTATTCCAAATCCCCATGTTCTAGTTCTTTATTGACCCTTCATATGCTTAAAGGCAAAATTGATTCTAGTTGAGTAATTGGCTAGAATGATAGACTGATATACCTAAGGATGTAGACTTATGGTGGTTAGTGACTCTTTGATTAGAGCTTAAGGTTGACTATTTAAGGTGGTAAGAAGAAATGTGTCTTTGAGGGTAATAGATCCTAGTGGATGCAGTATATAGACCCTCGTAGTTAAGACCAATGTAGTCATTTTAGTGGTAGTGCTTTATATATTTAAGTTAAGCTTGAACAAAGTAAGGGCGTGTAGTTATACTTAGCCTTTAGCAGCCATATGTAGTGTATCCATAAGAGAATTAGAAAATTTTAGCTAGTTAAGTTTTGTATTTGTAAGAAAGAGAATGGTTGAGAAATATTGTAAGACCCCGTAAGATCCTAAGCTTAATTCAGTACAGTTGTGCTTTTTAAGGGGTCCCATGCTTAGAAAATTCTAGCTAAGTTCTAGACTTAGCCTATTTTGGTCTTCAAGAGTTTGCAATCACATTTTGCGACCTTAAAGTCCTTTAATGGTCTATATCTTTAGTAATTCATGATCAGCAAGGTCAGTAAGTGTTCCTAAACAAGTTTTAGATTTTTCAGAACTCGTTTAAGACATGTTCGGAGTTGCAAAATAGTGGACCAACGTAATCTCAGCACGCCGCATCACCTATCGCATTGGTCAATAATTGTGCAGTGTACCAGAGCCAAAAGTACTGAGGCTTGGCGTGATCATGGCACGACACGTCGACCATAGCATCGATGAGGTCAATGCACTGCATTGCCTGCAGCGTCGATGCCCAATTTTTTAGTCATTTAATATCCCCATTCTTGAGGGCAAAGGGGTCATTTTTCCACCCCTATATAAGTCCCAAACACGGTATTAAGCCTCAGATACACCAAAATATACTCCTTTCTATCAAAATCCTCTCAAGAACACATTAGGGTTTTAAATTGGGGATTCAATTGCAAGGAAATTCCACCATCAATCTTCACGAAATCATGAACTAAGGTATGCACAGTTTTCATTCATGGATTCCTTTCATCCATAAAGCCCAAGAATCCTCTTTTAAAATACATACCATGATATCTATGTTGTAAAGTGATTATGTTCATGTTGTTATGGTTGTATGACTACCAAGATTGAACCTTTACTATGTTTTTTATGAAACCATGTTAGTTTAGGGTTGAAATCCATGCAATGAAGTTAAATTGTGGAATCTTATTGTATTTAACTGATGATCACACCTATGCCTTAAATGGAGCATGGAAGGGGTTTGATAAAATGCCTAGTATAATAGAAATCATGTATAATGACTCAATTGTGTTTAAATGTTAAATGCATGCAAATTACTCATGTTTAACATGACTTCGATATCATTGATTATGCATTATGCTTGCTTGATGAAATTTTCATGATACTAGAAGTATGTAAGCAAGCCATGATTATGTTCTCTCTTGTCCATGTATTAAATTAAGGTCATCAAGTGCCTCATGAAATACTCCCCAACGAATGTCTGATGAATTGTGGACTCCAGTCATGTGTTCAAGAGTGTCAAGTTGTGTCAGTTTCATTCTATCGAGTCCTGGGGGTACTTATACCTAACAACTTAGCTGTGTGCCTAGACCCATGTCATGTTTTGCGATACTCTCAGTTAATCCATGTTCAATAGACTTTAGTCAGTCTTATGACTTAGAAAATCTCAATAATCTCATGAATTCAGTCAGTTAATAGAATTCAGTAGTATTCCATCAATCAACTGAAGCTAATAAACTTAGTAACTCAGTTCAGTTAATCATGTTCAGTGTCTATTTAGATGGAAGTAGGAATTAGCATCGAGAGAACCCAAGGATGGGAACATACACTGTCAGATGAGGGTGTGATTCTTAGAAGCAATCCTTGTTTTCCAAAACTATGTATCCAACATAGGTTGAGACATCAACATTGTCAGATGAGGGTTGATGAGATGGATTAACACTGTCAGATGAGGGTCCCACCATTCTCTTTTGGGGATACTATCGGATGAGGGTCACTCGCAGCTTGTCTTTACCAGTGGCGCGGTATTGATACCCTTCCAATTGGAGTTATAGATTGGACCCCAACTTAGCTATAATAGCTTATCAGGGGCATGTTGGTTAGATGACTACTTCCCACAGTTTCAGTATCAGTCAAAGAACTCAGATAGTTCTTCAGATTTTAAGACTATCAGATACAGTCAACTTAGCTTAGTATGGGACTCATATAGTTCCATCAAAATTAGGACTGTCAGATACAGTCACTCATGCTATCAGTATTCAGATTCAGAAATCATGTTATCACGATATTCGTGTCAGTTATTATGTCTTATGCATGTATTCTCACTCTCATGATAGTCAGTCTGTAATTATTATTATTCATGCATATGAACCCTATGTATTCAGCCTACCTCACTTGCATACCAGTACATTCAATTGCACTGATGCATTTGCGCTATGGTGTTTTACTTTATGCCATAGGTTTCGATACACGAGCTCCAGAACATCAGTACATTCTAGATCAACAGTCAGAGTTAGCAGTGAGTCCTCATCCTTCGAGGACATGGTTATTTTTGGTATTTTATTATTTCAGTTTTAGTAGTTGGAGTAGTTAGGGACATGTCCCATCAACTCCTTATCCGGACAGTTTAGTTCAGTTCTAGAGGCTTTTCAGACTACAGTATGTTCAGATAATGTGTCAGTTTTGGGTATTATACTACCCTACTCGAATGGTATATTTTTATCAGTTATGCATTTTTAAACCTTATGGCCTTTCAGCTTTTATTTTTGCATTATATACAGTATGTTATACAGTGTGCAGGTACAGATATCAGTCATGGGTTAGCTCATGGTCCTTCGGGGTCATGGGAACCGTGTAGCATTTCGGGTACCATATTTGGGGCATTACAAATAGTGATAATTTTAAAGTTATTAGTTATATTGTGTAAGCTATAGTAGTCTTATTCTTACTTTGGACCGAAGACACTCTTGCTTCATGATAGATAGTTTCAGACCAAAGGTGTCTTATGTTAAATTCCATGTCATTCCTATTCTGTTATCCCAGATTAGCAGACTAGGATACTCCATCCATGTTAGGATTTCTATTCAGATATCACACTCAGAATAGTCCTTCAAGTTTTCCCCCTAATGTTATTAGAACTTCTTACATAGAGTATTAAAGGTGAAAAATATTCCTTGCATTAAGGGTGACAAATATTCCCTTTGCGATGAATCTTAGAAATTTTACTCCGTCATTGATCATTTTTTAGTTCTATGTGTAAATTTATGTCATAAATATTTTAGTTGAGTTCTAAATTTTTAGTATGATCATTCCTTATAATAAGCAATTTAGTTCAGAGATAAGACAGACAGTTCCAGTAGTTCCCTAATTTTTCTAATAGTTGTACTCTCCTAAGTTTTATTTTTATGCCTATTTTATGTGGTTCAATATATGACTTTATGCTATGTATAGATTAAGTTGAGTCCCTACTGCCAGTCTAAATCAGTTCAAATATGATAGATACCTAGATTCAGAAATCAGTCATTATGTTAGACATCTAGTATAAAAAATCAGTCAGACAGTACTAGTAAGTTCCCTTCTTTTTCGTATAGCCATGGTATTTATTCAAGAATGAATGTTCTCAAGGATGAGATATAATAACATCTTAAAAATTTCTAAGATTCTATTTCAAACTTAGCATAAAAAACTAGCTTAAAACTAGAAGACTCTTCACATAACGACTTAGGCAATAAGTCATCGTCAGTGCCAATAACTCATTCGGTGTACTGAGTCCCGAAGGATGAAAGTTTATCCTAGTGAAAACGAATGGAGGCCAGGAGTCGTGATATACACCTACAATTTATACTTAGGGTGCTTGATGTGTTATAGAGATATAGCACTTTCGATGCTTAAAACTATGAAAATATGCAAGTTTCTTAGGATGTTTTGTTAGATATGATATGTTTTGGGTATATTTTTTAGGAAACTAGGTTTTGGATGCAATTCTAAAGAAAAATAAGAAAAGTGAATTTTCTGGGTACATATTAAGTCAACTTTGGGAGTATATGCTACATACTTAGCATGTGTGAGGAAAGTTTGTTGAGAAACTGAGAGTCCAGAGACTAAACTGATTTTGGTTGTTAATTAAGTTACAGCTTTGGTCAATTGCTTTTAGTTCTAGAATTGTTAGGTTGATAATAATTCCTTCTAGAAACTATTGAGAACTGTTGGAACAGTTCTTTTGAGAGTGATCCTATATGGTCATTTCATCAGAAAATGAAAGATCACTAACACCCTTAGTACTTCGTCCAAGAGGGAATTTGGTGACATCTATGCTAAGGTTAGAGAGTTTGAAGAAGGGGTAAAGAATGTTGAAGAAAATCTGATCTTTAACAGAAATAAGGAGAATAGAATCAATCTTCATCACTTGAATGCTGAGTACAACTTGTTTTTAAAGTTGGATGAGTCTATACTCAAGCAAAAGGGTCAACTTTAATGGTTCAAGGAAGGAGATTCTAACATGTGGTATTTTCATACTTTAATCAGAGGTAGAAGAAAAAAATTGTTTATCCACAAGGTTAAAAATGGAGAGGGTGAATGTCTTCAAGGTGATAAGGGAATTATGGTTGCTGCTTGTAAATATTTCCAAGAGATTTTCACTGGAAAGGAGGAAATAATTACAAAAGAGTATCTCAATTGCATCCCAAGAATGGTCACTACAGACCAGAATAATATTCTTCAAAAAGATCCCACTTTGGGTGAATTGAAACAGGTTGGTTTTTCAATGAGTCCTCATTTTGTAGCTGGACCTAAAGGCATGAATGGCAAGTATTTTCAAACTTGTTGGCACATTATTAAACATGAATTATTATAGGTGGTTCAGTCTTTATTTTGTGGTCATATAATGCCTAAATATTTTTCACATGCTTGTTTGGTCTTACTTCCTAAAGTAGACCATCCTAATAAATTATCGGAATATATACCTATGTGCCTAAGAAATTTAACTAATAAAAATATTTCTAAACTTATTAGTCTCAAACTTTTTTCTATCCTGCCTACCCTGATATCTCCAAATCAATCATAGTTTGTAAAGGTAGAAATATTTCTAAGAATATCATGCTTGATCAGGAGCTCATTCACAGTATCAAGAATCCTAATGAAGGTAGTAATGTTGTGATTAAATTGGATATGGCAAAGGCATACGACATGGTCTCGTGGTCCTTTATTTGTCTTGTTCTTAGAAGGATAGGCTTTGGGGAGATAGGTTTAAAGAAAGGCGATCCTCTTTCTTTGGATTTATTTATTTTAGGTGCCAAAGTGTTTTCTAGAATGCTCAACAATTTGCATCAGAAGACTTTGTATCATGGCTTTACTATGGAGCAGAAAGGTCCTTGAGTTAATCATTTCAGCTTTGCTGATGATGTGACAATCTTCACTTTCGGGAAAAGAACTACTTTGAGGCTTATTATACAGACTCTTAGTGATTATGAAAGGGCATTAGGTCAGCTTATTAATAAATATAAGAGTCATTTTATACTTCACTCTAATGCATTTCCAAGTACCATCAATAGAATCAAGCAGGAAATTGGTTTAAACAGAAAATAAGTCCAATAACTTACTTGGGATGTCCCATCTATACTGGTAGACCAAAAATCATATACTATTCTGATTTGGTGCCTAAATTGATTGCAATAATCAGTAGTTGGCATACCAAGTTGCTCAGTTATGGGGGTAGAGTTACTTTCATCAAGTATGTGCTTCAGTCTCTTCCCATCTACATCCTCGCAGCTGCAGTTCCTACTAAGACCACTCTTAAACAAGCTTGCCCCTTTATTGTTGGTTGATTTCTTCTGGGGTTGGTATGATAACAAAAAGAAATATCACTGGCCTTCTTGGAGAAACCTTAGTTATCCGATTGAAGAAGGGGGTATTAGTACTAGACATCTTTCAAACATGTGCATGGATTTGCAATTCGAACAGTGGTGGGTTTTTAGAACCAAAGAAACACTGGGGTGAGTTTCTTAGAGCTAAGTATTGTTAAAGAACACACCCGGTTATCACAAAATTCCATACTAGAAATTCTCTTGCTTGGAAACACATGACGCACAACAAATAACTTGCTGAAACTCACATCTATTGGAGGCTGAAATATCATATATGTTCTTTTTGGTGGAATAATTGATTGGGAATAGTCCCTTTCAATTAATATAGAGGTGATCCTATGAGATCACACAACATAAAGGTCAACCAGCTTTGGATTCAAGGAGAATGGGATATTAAAAGGCTTAATCAATTGCTGCCTCCAGTGATAGTTCATCAAATCATGGGTACACAGTTCCATTTTCAAGAAGATTTTGCAGACCAACCTGTGTGGAAGCTTACCACTAGTGGTAAATTCACATGCTCTTCATCTTGGAATCTTATCATACCTCAAAGAAACAAGACGATGACCAATATATATACATGGCATAAATATATTCCTTTTAAGTGCTCTTTTCTTCTGTGGAGGGCATTACGGGGAAAGCTACCTACTTTTTTAATTGAACCAACTGATTATTTTTGGTATCATAATCTAGGACCAGATACTATTGAGCATATTACTGTTAGTGGTAATTTTGCAAGAAATATTTGGTCCTTTATCTCAAGTTCCCTAGGAGTTAATTATTCCACAACTCCTCTTCTAAATCAATTTATGAGATGGTGGATTCTTACACATAAAAATCAAGCTCACAAACTAGTTCTTCATGCTATACCCATCTTTATTTGTTAGAAGTTATAGAAGAACAAGTGTGCAGTTAAATATAGTGGTTAACAATCAAACATATCAAGGGTTAAGTTTTAGACATTTAAAGATATTTCCATGGTCCTAATCGTCAATTTTCCTTATATTCCATGGCCTCCAAAGTAGAAAGACAAGGTTGTATTCTTGGAAGGATGTTACCAGGTAACTAGAATTCAAGAGGTTAGTTGGATCAAGCCTACTACCACAGTACCTTTTCTAGTTCTCTTGGTTATGGTACTAACAACCAACCCAAAATTAAAGTGGATAGGCTAGGTCTGACTTGGTATTTACGACATAGTTACAATAAAGTTATTCTTAAAGTTGACGCGGAGCTCATCATTAGATGGATCAAACAACATGCTACACCACCTTGGAAGCTTCAACCTCATCTTAATAATATTAAAGGTATCATGGCACAGCTTGAGCATATTACTTGCAAAAACACTTTTAGAGAAGCAAATTTTGTGGCTGACTCTATGTCTAAAATCACTCACAACTATGATACTCCTCAGCATTATTTTAATATACAACAGCTTCCTGAAGATACAAGAGGGTATTTTATTCTCGACAAAATTGGCAAGATCAACTTTAGAATAAAAAAATTGAAGAAGATCAAAGAACTACCTACAGAAGTTGTATCAAGTGTACAATCTGAGGTGGTAACTCAAGTCTAGTGCATATACATAGACTTCCCCTATGTTCGTATCTTGTTTCTACAGCTAGGCTATATAATCATAGGTTTATTCTTTTTTATGAAGCTATTTTTGTTTCTTTGTGATTTTTTCTTTTCCTGTAAGGGGAGAGTCTCCCTTATTTATGCATTCCTAGATTACATTGTACTAAGAGAAGTCCTCTCTTCTAAGTGTATAGATCTAGGTTTTTATCCTAGATCGGGCATAAGTTGACTGACCTTAGTAGACTAGTTGACTTTAAACCATAGGATTGGAGGTAAGGTCCATGTCCTACTCATTGTATTTCTTTTGCTTTATTCATTTATGATAAGTCTTGGGCGGGTATGGCTCAACCCCTGACCACCGTGGGATGTGAAAGCCCTGGGTAAGGTCTGTAAGAAAAAGTTGAAGCTTTGGCATTTACAATTGTTGATTGTTGTGTGATTATTGAATGTTTTCAAATATGAATTCTTTTAATCATTAAACAAACATGAGCGGATAATCTCTCTTAGCTAGGGTTGTGGAAACCCTGGCTACATAACGAAGTAGGGAAAGTGCTAAATCCTTATAGACTATTGTTGCTATATGTATTAGGGTTTCCTTTGCTTTTATCGATTTCTTAATGGGTGCACACGTTAGGATACTGCCTATATTCATACTGAACCTAAGAGGGAGGTAAAGATTGGGAAAAGGAAATCACAACGGAGATTTGGGTTAATTATAAAAATAAGTTTACTTTTACCATCTTATTAAGCCATTTAATTCCCTGCTTGATATTGATATTAATTACTTGCTTGACATTATCACTAAAAACCGCCATTTAATTTTCCAGATTTATCCATTAACTATAGCAGTTGAGATCCACAATTCCATGTATTCCCGTGGGATTCAAACCCAACCTTTGTTGGGTTACTATATATGAAAGGAATTGTATAAGCTTCAGATTGAAGATATAGCTTGGGCATGACCAAATTTTGGCATCGTTGCTGGGAATACGATGTTGAGTTGTGAATTGAGGTTATTGCAGTTTATGGGTTTTTTGTTTTTGTTCTTAGTTGGGTGTACACCAGTATATGCCTAGAACACAGAGTAGAGGAAATCCCTTACTCTCACTGAATTCGAATCCAGAAAAAATCTTTCAAACACCTACTAGGATGAAAGATATGAAAAGAAATGATATTCCTAAAGGGGTTTGTGATGATGCACAACAGATACCTCCCCCTCATCCTAAAGGAATTTAGGACATTGTTAACTAGCAGATGGAGGCTCTGTTAGTACAAGCTGCTAATCAGATGAGGGAAGAAGATGCTTAATATATAGCTCGGAAGGTAGAGTTAGCTGTGCAAATTCAGGAAGCAAACCACTGAAAAACACTCAATGGTAATCAAAACAAAGTTAGAAGTGATCGTGCTCAAGTAATCCCACCGTACTAGTTTTTACACCCATATAAGGATGGGGAAGAAGATCTGGGGTATTCTAAGCCGACAGAGACTAGAGCTATCATTCCTCTTATTTTGCCCCTAGGCTTTATTCAACATAATGCAATAATCCAGCTTTTAAATTTAAAAGATGTATTTGCAGTGCCTACAAATAACGCAAACATGCATCTTACAAATTTTATTGGGACCTACAATTCATAGTTAAATCCAGGGTAAATCAAGAGGCGCTTAGATTGATGTTGTTCCCTTTCTCGCTTACTAGAGAAGCATCTTTATAGCTAGGGGAACTTACAATAGGATCTATCACTACATCGAATGAGTTGTGCAGGCAATTCTTGAATAGGCTTTTTCCTCCATCTAGGATGTTACAGCTTAAGAATGAGATTAATAATTTCAGGCAGTTGTAGTCAGAATCTATGTATAAGGCTTGGTTCAGGTTTAAGAAGAAGATGAGTACGATGCCCAACCATCAATTTTAGGGATAATCTTATTAGAGATATCCTATAGAGCCCTGACCATCAGCTCTAGAGCCATAGCAGACACCATCTCTGGAGGAGCTTTGATGAGACTGCGTTAGGAGGTAGCTTCAGATATCCTAGATTAGATCTCTCTCACTAATCGAGGGTAAAAAACTTAGGAGGCTGAGAAGGGGCCTGGATCTTATGCTATTAGTACCTCCTACGACCAAAAAGTAGTTAATGATTCAGTAGAGCAAGAACTTACGCTACTGGGAACTAATCTTTGGTTATTGGCAAAGTAGTTTGCAGCAGCAAGTTTTGAGAAAGTGAACACAGTACGAGTAGAGGGTTCAGCTTTCAAATCTTATGAGTCAGAGTTAGGGGAGGAAGCAAAATATTTGGATCGTCAGTTGGCAGGTTTTCAAGCCCAAGTGTAAGGAAACTAGGGTTAGAACTATGGAAAATATTTGGATTGTTAGTTGGTCGAAATTGTCCAAAGTTCTATATATTTAAAAACTAAAATTTAGTCATTAGTGACTAAAGGTCAATATGCAACTCGTAAGGATACATTATGACTAGTAGAGAGCTACTCATACTCAGATTAGAATATTAAGAAACTTATTCTGATTAAGTCATGATCAATTCCAATTCCTATGACCCATCATGACTCCCTACGACTCATCATAGGAGTCGTAGTAAGGACAGTAAGGATAAAGTTTCAAAAAAATTTCAGCGATGGCCATCCGTCGTGTCCTTTTTAGGCCAGATTATGTTTCACCGGTATCCATAGTAGAGTATGATTATAGATTATGAGTTGTATGAGATAGACAGATTATGAGGGATGTTGATCGACAGAGCAAAAGAGTAGAGATAACGAGATGGATCGCTGGATATATTTCACATCTGGGTGATGAGACCCCGTGGATTGAGAGGCATGCTATGATAGAAAAGGCAATATTAACTTTTACTATATAGTTTTATGGCTGCTAGTTAGGTTCATACTGTGTTCGACTACTTCGGACAATGTGTTATCGCGGGATGGAGTTGCTCAAGTTGCTAGTATGGTGGTCAAGTATGATATTAACTTTGTAACCATTATCTGACGTGAGATTCAAGAGAGTGCTTTCGATGTGAGGACAAATCTGCCATTCCTATGCCTTATTTAGGGACTTTGTAATGAGACTTGTGTGTATAAGATGCCAGCATTTGATAAGAGATTACAGGTGACAGCCAGAGCACAGACTAAGTTGATGAAGAATTCAGCACGTATGCCTACTACAATAGCTCCGGCCCAATCTGAGGTCCCATCAGTACCTACAAAGCCTGTTGAGATAGAGAAAGGTGATGTAGGAGTTGGCGTTGATCTTGAGATGAAGGATCAGAGAAAGGCCCCCGAGGAGAGCACTCAATGTAAAGGGACACTAACCACTTCTACATCAACACCGATTTCCAATTCAGAGCCAATGGGTGCATCTTCACTGCCCTCTAACCCATCTACTACAGTTGCTACTATAGGTATGACTATGATATCTCATGAGTTCTTGTAGATCTTAGTGAATAGTTAGAGAGACACTGATGCTCGGTTATGAGCTATTGAGACAGAGGTGGCTACTCTCTATAGGCAGGTCTGGGACTATATTAGAAATGATAGAGGCTAGATGGGATGTCGCATATAGAGTCTCTATGCTAGAGTTATGTGCTAATTTACATGCATGTACTAATGCTTTTGAGAGATGTATTGCAGCCCGATTTCGTAATACCCGTATTTCCCTAGCATAATTTAAATCCCTGTGTATGATTATTCATCTATTAAATTTTCAAAATACTCATTACTTCTCAGTTTAGATCCTACCATTGCGTAGGAAATTTAATTAGCTTTCCAACGATATAGAATTCGCCTAAATTCGATAACCGGATAAGAAGTTAAACACCGTCATTCAGGCCAGTAGCGCATCGCCGAGTATGTCAAAATGGCAATTGTCAATTTCCAGTGTGACTCCATAATTTCACCGCGGAGCGCTACTAACTAAAATCCCAATTGTCGTTTTCCATCATGATCATAGCACGTCGCGCCAATGGTTAAAATTTCATACAAAGGGGCACCGCGATGGTACCGTGTCGCGCCAAGAGCCCAATTCCCAAATGTCAATTTTCAGTGGCCTAACGCGATCCTGACGCATCATACCAAGGCCAAAAATTGAGATTTCAGTGCCGGCTCTGAGTTTTAAAATTTGTTTAGGGCTATTTGGGTCTTTTTCCATGGCCCTAATAAGCCTAAAACATGAGATTTAACCCTAAGTAACCTAATAATCATCATTTATTCAATTACTCTCCAAATTAAAGATCCCTTTCTCAAGAACAAGAAACCCTAGCTCTCAAATTCAAGGCCAAATCTAAAGAACTCACCATCAATCCTCCCAAAATCATTAACCCAGGTATGTTAAATGTCTATCCATGGATTCCTTTCACCCATGGAGTCCAAATATCCAATTTAATTTGTAAAATTATGATCTTTTCAAGTTATTTTGATTTTTTATTATGATTTCACCCATGAACTTCCATGAACTATGATTTTACACCATTTATGATTGAAATTATTGTTGTTATCAAATTCTTCATGTTTTAATGTTATCAGTCATTGAATTACATCATGATTTAGTGTTATTCATGTTAAATTCATGCTATTACTATAAGTTCCATAACATTCCCATGATTTGAATAAACTATGAACTACAAGTGTTTGATAAATTGTCTACAAGAATGAAGATTTAATAAAAGCTTGCATGTTATGTCCCCTAAACTTAAATATCATATTACTATTACTGCTTTTGAGTCCTGGGGGTATTGAATACCCAAAAATCCTAGCTGTTTACTTAGTTTCGTCTTAGTATCTTCAGAATAACTTTAGAATATATTATGAGCATTACTAGATCAGTCAGTTAAACTCAGAAATAGTCAGTAACTCAGTGTTATTTAGTTGGGAGTAGGATTTAGCATCAAGCGAGTGTAGGGATTACGGCTTCCCTGTTAGATAGGTAGAGTCATTATAGCAGACCCTAAACTCCAGAACCACGTAGCCAGCATAGGATATGAGAAGTCACCCATCAGTTCAGGCTTGACTATCTCACAGGAGTCACCCATCAAATTAGGCTTGACACCCTTACTCCTTTAGGACAATACAGTATACCAAACTAGTGGATCCACACAGCCAGCGTTAGTACTCGTGGCACGGTATTAACACCCTTCCAATTGGGGTTACAGGTTGGACCTTAATTAGCTCAGATTGGGGCATGTTGGTTAGATGATACCTCTCATAGTCTCAGTCATAGTCTCAGTTTAGTTATTCAGTTTTAGTTGATTGACCACAGCATACAGATATCAGTTATTTTAGTATTTTAGTATTTACAGACTATGTACAGAATATGTGATATACTTGGTCATGCATTCTGAGTATTTATAGACTTTCATGCATACTCAGTATTTATAGATTTCATATGTTTCCAGTATCTACAGATTTTACGTGCGATATTAGTACTCCATGTTCACATGTATATTCCTACAGTTACTATTCCTATTTATGAAACCATACATATCAGCCTACCTCATTTAGCATACCAATACATTCAAAGTACTGATCGCATACCTTTATCTTGCACTATGATTTATTATATCATAGGTTCTGATGCCCAGTTCTTGGATCGTGCTTAGACTTTTCAGACTCTCAGCCGAAGCAGTGGTGAGTCCTCATATTTTGAGGACGGATCATTTTACTCCATGTCTCTAGTTTAGTAGTCGGTGGAATTTGTTGGGTCCTATCCCATCAACTCACAGTTAGTCAATTTAGAGGCTTTCAAACATTACAGCCAGTTATTTAGTATTCATACTTTAGTCATCATGTCAGTTAGTTACTCAGTTTTATCAATATTATTATCAGATTTAGATAGTTGTTTACTTTTCCTCAAATTGATAACTTAGTATTTGTTTTAGTTATTAAAACCTTATGGCATATCAGTTATTCTTCTGCATTTATGATTATGTTATTTAGTGCTCACAGTAGGTACCAGCTCATGGGTTAGCTTGTGGTCCCTTGAGACTGTAAGCACCGGGTGACGCCCAGGGTGTACTCTCGGGGCGTTATAGGTTTGTAGAAATTGAGATGCCAAATCTAGGCCATATAAGGGAGGAGGTGGATACTTTACGAGCAGAAGTGCGCTTTCTCACAAAGAGCCATATAATAGTCACTCCTCTATTCATACCCCTAGTGATTCAAATATCATTTTTATGTGGGCCCAAATACTTTAATTTTTTTACGGAGGATGATTAAGAGGTCCTAGAAGGTGGGACTAAGAGAGGACATATGGGGGATGTGCAGGATCCCAATATTCTATATGACCATGCCTTGAAAAAGGCCAGATATAATTTGGTAAAGTTTGAAATTATTGAGAGGCAGAGGCATGTCGAGATAGCAATGGGTGCATCCTCTAGTAATGCACTGCCACCACCACCACCTCCGCCAGTAGATATACCCCCAAATGGGAATGCTTATGACACAGACAGTTAGTGCGTCCCAGGTATGTCCTCATTCCCTTAGTTTTATATTATTTTAGCACATTGAGGATAGTGTGTAGTCTTTTAGTTGGGGGTGAGGAGTACCATAGCCACCACAATTTTTTGTTGTCATGCTTCGTTTCTTATCGGTCGTAGTATGGTTGTAGAATTTGTATGTCTAGGTTAAAATTTTCTTTGTATTTTTTTGTGTTTTGTGTAATTAGGAGATTTTTAAGTATTTAGGGTAGTTTTCATATTTTTGATTGATTTTTGAGAAAAATGATACCCCTCCAAAAAAATTTTTTAGAACTGTGTGAATGTATATATATGTGAGCATTGTAGATCTTGTTATGGCATTAGGATTAGGGACATTAGAATTAATGCTAACAATTACATGAACTAGATAGGTAGTAGCTTTTGATATTAATTCTATGCCATGTGTGTGTGAGGTGATACTTAGTTCCTTTTTTGTGTTAAATGCACAACTTGCCTGGTTAGTCTTGCCTAGGTTGTCGGATAGTTGGTTAGAAAAGGATCATAGGTCATTTTTTATGTTAGTACACTTTTAGCCTTAATGACCTTCCATGTGTGAATTATATCCCTTGATCCCTAAGTTTGAGCCTTATAGCCTATTTTTCTTGTTTCGTCTTTCACCTCCCTATTTGTGTTGTAATAACCAATTTTGGTTGGTTCCTTCTTGTACATTGTGCACCTCAACTCAGGCAAATGCCTAAGTTGTGGGTGGCTATCATAGGGGTGTGTGATGTAAAGTGGGTATTTAAAAGGGTAAAATGAGAGAAAAAATTGTAGGGATAGGTGTGGTAGAAAAAAAAAGAAAAAAAGAAAAAAATGTGAAAAAATAAAAAATAGAGAATAAAGACCATAACAAACCTAAATTGAAATAAAGAATAAAAGGGAGAAATAACACTGGAATATAAAGAAAATTGGTTAAGTATGGACCCCAAAAGTAGTTGTAGTGTCAAAGAGGCTTAGTCACTTGATATATCCATATGTACTATACCCTTCCCCCAAGCCTAAATTACAAGCTAAGTAAAGTCCTATATTAACCCTAACTTGACTGTCCAAAACTAAGGTGAAGAATATATGGGGAAGCATATGGTATTTCATGCATATTGATTAGAACTTATCTTTTGTGCGTGAATGTCTCTTCACTGTCCCTGCATTGACATGTATTATTTCATATGAGTGAGTGGGATTTTTTTGCTGTGCGGGCACACGAGTCATATTGCTAGATGCTTACTTGTTTTGGGTAGTGTAACTTGTATATACATGCATGATTATCGGTTGCTAATGTAATGCCATATCTTGATCCCATTGTGTCACATTGTTGAGCGTCATGTACATACATAGTTGATTTGAAAGGTTGAAATTAGAGAGGGTATTGTGGTATAAATTTAAAGTGTTGACTGACTTCCTTGGATAGCTTAGATTCTCCTAGTTAAGCATCATATTTTGTTTTGTTTTGTTTTATTGTGTTGTGTTGCCTGAGGACATGCAAAAGTTCTAAGTTGAAGGTGTTGATGTGTTATAGATATATAGCACTTTTGACGCTTAAAACTATGAAATTATGCAAGTTTCTTAGGATGTTTTGTTAGATATGATGCGTTTTGGGAATATTTTGCAGGAAACTAGGTTTTGGATGTAATTCTAAAGAAAAATAAGAAAAGTGAAGTTTTTGGGTACATACAAAGTCAACTTTAGGTGTATGTGCTACAAATTTAGTGTTTGTGAGCAAAGTATGTTGAGAAATTGAGAATCTAGAGATTAAGCTGCAGGAAAAAGTAAGATCATCAACATACTAAGTCAACATATGATCCGTTTGTAGACTTAGTCTGTACAAAAGTGCAAAAGTCCACAGAGTTGAAGATCCAGATTCAAGGGTGGCAACATACTAAGTCTAACATACGGTTTGTATGTTGACTTAGTAAGTAGTCACCGACTTCATTTTTCCTTTTTTATTCAAGATTTGAATTTTTAAGGTTTTCATGTATTTTATAAATACCCTAATGACATTTTGTGTTTAGTTTATGGACTCTATAGACTCAAAAATAAATATTCTGATTCTGAGATCCGTGTTTGGTCTTAGAATTATTTTGTATTGATTTTGGTTGTTAATTAAGTTGAAGCTTTGGGATTTCAGTTGTTGATTATTGTGTGATTGCTTAATGTTTTCTAATATGAATTCCTTTAATCGTTACACAAACATGAGTGGTCCCTTAGTTAGGGTTGTGGGAACCCGGCTACATAACGAAGTAGGGGAAGTGTTCAATCCTTCTAGACTAATATTGCTGCATGTATTGGGGTTTCCTTCACTTTTACTGATTCCTTAATAGGTGCACACGTTATGATCCCACCTGTATTCACTACAAACCCAAGAGGGAGGTAGAAATTGGGAAAAAGAAATCACAACGGTGCTTTGGGGTTAATTGTCGTAATAAGCTTACTTGTACCATCTTATTAAGCCAGTTAAGTCCCAGATAATCAACTTGAGACCAAGAAGAGATAGCTATAACGGGGGTCCAAGGTAAGGGTTAGTAAGGCGACACTCTGTGACCAAGAGGATATGAGTAAAATTTACCAAATGGTGCCGAGAGGCGGTTGGTGATACCTATCTTACCAGACTCTACATGCACAACAATTATATAGTTGGATTGAGCACGAGAAGCTTACAGAGTTAGAAGCCAGGGGGAATACAGCCCTAGTTTTCATTTACAACTGAATTACAACCAAAATTGATATTTGTCACTTAATCGACATTGTCACTACAAAGCCCCCATTTACTTTTCTACTTTTTCCCATTGACTATAGTAGTTAAGATCCATAGTTCCATGTATTTCCTTGGGATTCGACCCCAATCTTTGTTGGGTTACTATATTTGACAAGCAACCGCATAATCTCTAGATTGAAGGTGTAGCTTAGGTATGACAAGTGCCTATCCAATACAATAGCCGTTTAAAAGTGGTGTTATTTAAATCGTTACATGTCACCTACAAAGAATATATAAGTATGATGATAATATTATATGCGATTTAAGGTCATCGGCAGTCCCTAACACCTATTTTAATTGATAACTCATTTTCTATCCTAGTTCTAGTATGAGATTCTATTCAGGTCAACTACAAATGAGTATAACTCCTATATTATGAAGAATTTTGAAGGTCAATACCCACTAAATGAATGGTCTTTAAACCTTTTTTCCAACACATTTGATTGCTCATTAATCTGATTCTAGAGCAAGGAGTTGGGACTATTTTAGTGAAACACTATCAAAGTTGTCACTAGTTATGACTCAGACCCTATGGGTCATACCCAAACTCGTACAGAAGACAGAGATAAGTTAAAAAGGGGTCCTATATGATGACTAAACCTACACTTGTATCCATATCCTTCGGTTCATCACGTAAGTCATTGGAACAAGCATCGATAATTTTTCAAATGATTTTAAAAAGGTTGTTTGGTCTTTTCCAACTCTTTTAATACTAAAACTATGTCGTTTTACCTACTACAAGAGGGATAAGTTTATTTAATCACCCCAAATCCGTCATTATTTTCTCCAAGTTCATTTTAAGTCAGAAAAACAAGTAATTCAACTCTCAAGCAAACCTAAGTCTAGGGTTTTTTTTCAAAGCCAGATTCTCAAGCCTTCAGTACAATATTTCATCAATTCGAGTATGTTGGTATTCAATAAGGGATTCTATTCATCTATATGTCCAAAATCTAATTTTAAAATATGAATTTCAATTATAAATTTATGAATTCATAATCTAGGGTTCACACCTAATTATGCCAAATTCTTGAAATTAATTTATCTCATTTTTTTTAGTTATATTGGTTCTCATTCTAAGTTATTTATGCATGATTTCCATGGTTTTAACTTAGTAATTTAATACATGAAAAATTATGCATGTTTTATAGACTTCGACCTTTTTTAGAATGAATTGTGCATGATTTGATGGATTTCAGTCTATATTAGTTTGACATGACATGTTGTCACATAAAATTCAATACATTTATAAACTTGTTATTTTATGGCGCTCCTCAATATATTGATATTCAGTATTTTGGGACTTTTACATTTATGAATTCTTACTCTGTCAAGAATATATAAATTTTCATGAATAAGTGTATTCTCCAAAGATGGTGGGCTATAAGCACCCAAAAACTTAGCATCCCATAAACTATTAGTTCAGTATTCAATCCTTCAGTTCCACAAATTTTAGAATGCTTTCAGAAAAAACATTTATAATTCAGCCTTAGAACATTAACATTATTGAGCTATTCGGTAGACCAATTTATTTCAGTTGAGAGTAGTACACAACACCAAGCGGAAACAAAGATAAAGACTTACCCATCAGTTAGGCTAAGTCCTTTAGTAGTAGTTCCTAAGTCCCAAAACTACGTTGCCATTGCAGGTTCTAAAGGGTCACCCACCAGATTAAAATGACACCTTAGTTCCTTTGGACATCAATTTAGTGGATCCACGCTATTCAGTGTTTGTAAGTTTGGCAAGGTTTAGAGCACCCTTCCAGTTGTGATTATAAGTTAGGCCCCATTTAGCTCACATGAGATGTGTCGATTAATAGTAGCTCCTATAATTTCAGACTCAATATTTTTACATGACCCTCAATATAGTTTTACTTGATTTTATAGAATGAATTTTCATATTATCATTTCATACCAATATATATGTATTTCTTATATGATCATTGCACTACATTTCAACATTTTGTATTCAGTTTGTACTTGATACAGTTTTACAACATGTTCAACACTAGTTTAAACCATATGAAACAATTATACTTCAGCAACTTTCTAGTTTTAAGAAATGTTTTATGTCATGATTCAGAGATTTCACTTGTCCTACAACTTTTCTATACAAACATGATTTAAATGCATATTTAGTAAATAGTTTATGTCCTCAATTTTAAATCATGATTTAAGTATTTTCATAACTAGTGCATATCTCACATGCTTAGTACATTCAAAAGTACTGACCGCGTACCTATTCTACCTATATTTTTTATGTGATGTAGATTCAGATGCTTACTATCAGAATCATAGTAAGGCAAATCACAACTTCCATGAAGTTCTCTTTATTTGAGGACTCAAGTCAGTTGTAATTATAGTATTTTATTTTTATTTATATATATTGATTTGGGTTAGCTAACGGTCATGTCACAGCTTTCTATAGTCAATATTATTAGAGGCTTCATAGATAGTCACTCAAAGTTGTTGTATTTAGTTGCAGTTTCTTTACAGGCTACAGTTGTTGTAAATAAACTTTGTTTAGTAATGTATCAAACCAACTTATCTCATTATTATGCTTCTGTTGTCATTTAGCTTTTGTACATGTTCATATTCACTTGCTCAAGTATTATGCCAATACCATGGATTAGCTTGGGATTATTTGTGGTTCTAAGCACCTTATTGCAACTAGTGGTTGTCTTAGCTCATGATAGTAGGCTTATTAATATGATCTGTACTTATAAAGTACGACCCCTACAATAACTAGTGGTTTGGGGGGGGGGGGGGGGGGTTGTCAAGTCTCTAATCTTAGACAACGAGCCAAGGTATAACTCGTGCCTTGCCTCACGACTCATACATAGAGTCGTACTAGTCCGGTACTTTAATTCTCAGACTTTGAGCTTCCGTATTGAACGCTGAGTATTTGTAGGTTCAGATTTTGAGGTGTTACATTCTTTCAATGTGGAATATAACACATGAGTAATTTCAGGGACTTCTTGAATTGTTGGAATACCTCCCTTATACACTGGTCTATACTACACCTTGAAACAAGCTACATGCTTCATATGGCCACTATCAACTATCAAAAACTATTGAGCCCCACACGATCGTCAACGACAAAGATTCATAATAGGAACCACACCATACCTCACAAACAAATCTATCCTTGGAAATGTTATAAAGCTCAAATTGAAATCGACCTTTTCAAAAAGTCTGCTAAGGTCTGACGATAAAGAATCTATCACCCAATTTTTTTGATAACTCAACTCTACAACATGATTTGAAAAATAAAAAAGGGTAATTTTCAATTGAAATTAGGCAATTATGATTAATTTGGGGGATTCAGTAATTTGAGGCGTATATTAGTTAAGTTTTATAATGTTGAAAGTAAAATTGACCCGATATTATAACAAGGGAAAAACTTATTTGCTTAATTTACTTTTACTTATCCATTTTGGATTTTGTATGTCTCTTAAAAATAATGATTGCTATAAGCATTTTACCATAATAACTAGTTTAACACGTACCTTGCACGAGTAACATTTGATTATTTAAAATTAAATAATTTTGTCTATTATAGAGATTTGTAATAAAGAGTAAAAAGTTTAAATCACTTTTCGAAGATTCTTCACACTTTAATATAATAATGTAAATGTAAACATATATTTTAGTGTAAGCACATATATATTTTATCACCAAAAGTTTTAAGTGGTTGATGGATCATCAGTTTTGCATTTATCATGCAACACCTTTTTCTCTTACCGCCAGAAGCTAGGAGAGTTGCATAAATTTGAACCATATTTGTGGTACGGTTATTTTTTCTATATTTAAAATCTCTCCTTGTTTTTAAAGTCGGATATTAACAAAATCTTTGATTTTATTTTTATTACGTACTTAAAATTTTTTAAAATTTGGTACTTCTTAAATTTTTCATATTCTAACGTTGTTATATTTATTTATAAATTTTTCAAATCTTCTTAAAATCAAATTTAGTTGATTTAGAATTCTTAAACTAATGAAAAAAGTATTAATTGTCATTAATTCTGATGACTTCTAATAAGGAAAAGTTTTACCATAAATATATTTAATTAATTTTCAACTCTTAAATATTAAGAAAAAATAGTGAAAGCACAATTTTGTCTAAAGTAAAGACTTTTAATGAAGGGCAAAAAATTCACACAACATTTCTAAGGCCCTCCACACTTTTAATATATTATAGATAGAAATTATAAATTATAGATATAGATATAGATTATTATATATTATATATATAGATATAGATTATAAATATAAATTATAGATTATAGGTTATAGATTATATATAGATTATAGATATAAATTATAGATATAGATATAAATTATATATTATAGATATTTATACTAATTAATGTTTAATATTAAATATTGAAAATATAATTTAAAAATTAGTTGTAAAGTCCAATTAACCAAGTGGGCATGGAAGGTTGTAATTGGGACTTGGTTTAAGATTGGATTCATGACCGAGGTTGAATAACTTATACTAAAGGTACCTTGTGCAACATTGAAGCGATCCGGTTCATATTTGGTATCAGAGCCAGTTTATATTTGTATACATACCTTTTATACGTTCAATACATATTTCCTCATAAATATATTAAGGAAGAAAAATACTGTAAAAAAATAGTAAAAATGAGGAGTATGATATTCCTCAGCACTTGGATCTGCTGAACAAGTGGACGATCCCAAAAGTGCCACTTTCGAGACTTTAGGTCTCAAACAAGTTGTAAAAACAACTGAAGAGACACTTACATTGGATAGTGATCATGCTACTTTTAAATTATTATCTGAAAGTGATTTTGCTCCTTATCGTGAAATATGTAAGTTCATGCATATTGGTCTAATTCAAGTTGCATTTAAACCACTAACCCTGCAAGGTTTGCTTGAAAACTTTATTGCAGCTTTAAGAGATAGCCAAAATAAAAATTGGAAGAAGTCTCTTATTGGGACAGTCCAAACAAGTTTGGCTTATGGCCTGGTGTGTTTTAATACTTATCCTAATTTGAAGATATCTCTCACTGATGAGAATTCTTTGGATGCATTAATTGTAAGTATTAAATTGCATGGATATGATTACATAACTGGCACTGAGGTTATATGTATTTGTTATAGAATATATTATAAACCTCTTCATACTTTAAATCTAATACGCAGAATGATGGATTTTAAGAATGAAACCATTTTGATGGAAACAAACTTTTGTAGGTCCAAAGTTGTTACTAAACGACCTATAAAATGGGATGAAATTAATTTCCCAAAAGAATGGATCCTTGAGGATACAGTTCCTCCTCAAACTGATCTTAATGAAGAGATTTCAGAGGTAGAACAATCCACTGATGTTACTATTCGAATCAGATTTTTTGATTCATTACCTTTAATAAATAGAACTGATGATTTGCGTGCTGCAACATCATCGAGAGTAACAAGATCAACATCTTCATACATATCTCCTGTTGATTATATTGTTAGATCTCCATTTGGAACTTCTATATCTCAGATTAGAGAAAGCACTAGAATGAATGGCATCAGGATTGATAGCAACAATATTGTTACTGCTGTCACGCCCCAAATCCTATTAAGGCGGACTGGCACCCGTTGCCGGTAAGGCTCGGGAGAACCAACCTGTAGCGATACATTACCTATGAACATTATAAGTTACTTTCATACTAAACATGCCCTCAAAAGATAAATAGGACTAGCAAGCCAAAAGATATTATATGACTAGGCCGTTGGAGCCACAATGTCTACGGTACGATACATGACCATACTATACTTTACGTAGTCTACAAAGCCTCTAGACAAGAAACGTTATCTTATAAGGGTCGGGACAGGCCCCGCCTCATGATAAGATACTATACAATGCAAAAAGATATGATAAGACTCAAAGCCCCGAAGCAACCTGGAGCTCAGTGACTGCGGTTGATATCCTGTACTCTTACTAGGGAGGTTTATTAGCTTCTATACCTGCAGCATGGAATGCAGGTCCCCCAAGAGGGACGTCAGTACGAAATAATGTACTGAATATGTAAGGCAACATGTACTATATATGAGATAAAAACTCAAATGAAACCATGTACTGCTGTAGGGTAAAAGACCACCTTTATGAATATTGTGGAGTCATGTATCTTATAACAATTATGTTACTTTACTCCTATGACTTGAATAATCTGTGCACAGCATGTAATACAAATGACCAGCTGATCAGTGGTAAATCTATATCAGGATCGACCCATGCTAGGCTTTTCTTTCACCCCTGGGATACCCCCTGTAATACTGGGATTGACCCATGCTAGGTGATTTTTCACCCCTGGGATACCACCCAACAGAAGCAACTGTAGACATAAATCTTCTTATTACTTTTGAGATGAATCTTTGGTGGTCGTAACATTTGAGCTATAAGACTATAAGCATGACAAATGACAAGTATGTGTCCATGTAACATCATATCATAATGAAAAGAGTGGGTTGTACAATTAGTGAAACATGTAGGACATAAACAACGTATGAACTTTATTTAGCTAAAAAGAAGACTCATATGTCATGGTACCCAATGTATGTATGCAGCAGTGACAATGCTCGAATCTGGACACATGGAGTGGTTATGTCGAAATTTGTAAAGATCTCTATGTGCCAATGAAGACTTTGGATTCCATGCCAAATAATAAGAGATCGAATAGCCTTACATACCTCGACCTATCAACTTGTTTTTACGTCGAAATGACTTCTTTTCTTCCAACTATTTATCTACAATATCATGTTTTAAAGCTAGTATTAGCAGCTAATCAATGCATCTGGACAGCCCAATCTCACAAGACACCACACTTTGGCAACAAACGTATAACCATCAACTCAATGGTGTTATTCCGACTTTCTCAATTCTAACTGTATTCAACCAGCATACATTATCATATACATGATTTATACAGCCTATATTAGCTCTATAACATGCTGGCAACAGTCCATAACTACAACACATAACCATTTTACTAAACGCTCAACTAAGAAGCACAACATCTCGTCGTCTCCCTACATTTCGTCGTTAACAATTCATACTTGTCCCAACTTTGAACCAGATGCTCCCAACATACATATACATCAAATAAATCTTAACATAGTCACAAAATAGCTCAAAACGTAGGGGGAAACGTGAAACAACAGCCCCCTCAACAAAACAGTCCAATACCAGTTTGGAAGCACATAAGATCATATAAGGATACTTGTTTCCAAAGAACTAGCAAAACAGTCCAGCAACCTTGGCAACCATATACACACTATAACATGTTAATAACCTCAACTTTACATCATATTAAAGTGAAAAATCAGGGTAAGAATCGTTCCAAAGCCAAGAAAACCAAACAACAACTTTCAGGACACAAGCTGTCCAGAAATTCCTGCACAGTGAACCAGCCAACTTATCTTGTTTTCCATGGAAAATTCATATCAAGTATATGGTTATTTTTACATACCTTAACTCCCAAGGTGTAGGTCTAATTCAAGAACTCAAAAAGTAGCCTTTGGTTGCCTTCCAAGGTGAAGAAATACCAAGAGAAACTTAGAGAGAAATTCTGAAATTTTTTGGTCTTTTCTTTGGTTAACCTAGAGCTCGGTTTTGGTCCCTTTTTAAGGAGACCTTAGACCGACTTTCTCCTAATATTTGTAGCTGATTAACTCAAGTTGGTCAATGACTAATTTTCCCCTTTCACTTGGGCCTTTTGGATCTCTAAATCAATGGGCTTTAGTGGCCCATTTCCTTACTCTTTCTTGCACTTTGTTTGGGCTCAATTTTGTTAGTAGTGAATGAATGTAGTTGGGCCTATTATATAAAAATCTTGGGCTGAACATCTTTGCCCAATATAATGTTAAACCATTGTCTTTAATAGCCTCCCTAACTTGGGCTTCGTTTGTCACAAGACTTGGAAAGTTTCGGCGTTAAGCCTTGTCTTCGTTCCCCTTTCTTTTTACTAACGTCTAGAATTAAAGTGAGTTCACTTATGAATGAATTCTTCTCCCTCATGTATATATAATTTTTAAGCTAAGCACACAGGTGACTCACCTGCTAGCTTCCTAAGTTCCATAAGCATGTCAATGATTTTCTCCGTTTAAGGCCACAGTCTCTAAATAGACTTCCATATAGTGCCCCAATCTAACACTTGAACACTTGAAAAATTTTGGTAGTAATTAAATCAAGTCGTATGTCATTTTATGTGAACATTACTAGTACATGTAAAATGTGGGGTGTTACAACTGCAATCCCTGGTATGGATCCAACTAAGTCCGAAATGGTTTAAAATGAATAACAACCAAATTGATTTTAGTCCAGGATCTCTGGCAAGGAAAAGAATTTCTGAAGAATTCTATAAACCTAGATGGGAATTGTTCCAATGGTTTTTTTAAAATTTTAACAAAGAAGGAAAAACTGCTTTTCAGAATGAATTTTATGCAAATCCTATTGTGCATAATAAAATAATTGCTTTTGTGCCCTGGTTTATGGCCAGATATGTGGATAGTTATATTTTCATGATAGCTAAGGAATTTAAATTGTCTACTGGAGAAATTACTCTTCAGTACTACCCCCTCCCCCCAATAGTCTTTTCAAATTGGAAAAAATGATAAGGTAGTTCATTTTACAGCTTTTGCTAAGCTGATTGAGAATGATACTGCTCTTATTACTACATGAAATGTCGACATGATGATTAAATAGTACAATTATGCTACTTACTATATGAGCATCTTAGGAGAGCAAATCATTGCTCTATATGAAAAAATGGATAAGGACCTATCTGAATTAAAAAAGATAAAGCTTAGTAATACTAAGCAATCAGACCTTAAACAAAAGGACCCAATAGCTATGGCTACTCCTACTATCCAGCCCCCTCCTGATATCAAAGATTTTAAAATAGCTAGTGACTTAGATAATATCTAAAAGTTTCATGGATTATAAATAAATCCTATCTACGATGAAAATTTTACAGGAGACAATGGTGGGCATGATACTCCTATTGAGGTAAATAAGATTTCTAATAAATTCTTTAGGAAACCAACCCAAAAAATGTTTTATTATTCGATACCGACTCCTCAAGATGTTTTATTTGAAGAATAAAGTTTATATGTTCCTAATAGTTTCAGAGAAGATGAAATCTACGAGTGGAATGTAAATGGCTTATCTGATAGGCAGATATCCACAATGGTACATAGAATGTTGATGTACAGTATCATTTGTAAAGCCAATGCCAAGGCTAATGATAAAGGTATAGACAAAATGATTATGGCTGGGTTTATTGGTTAGCTCAAAGGCTGGTGGGATAATTATCTTACCAAAGACCACAAAACCAAAATTATTCACTCAATAGTAAAGACAAAAGACGGCCAAGAGGTCATGAACGTTGTCTATACTTTGATTATTAACATCATTAAGCACTTCTCTGGAAGATGGTCCGACAATAGTGAAAGTAGTCCGACTATGCTCCAAAATCTTTGATGTAAGACTTTGACATCTTGGAAATGGTATAAAGATGTTTTTTTTCTAGAGTCGTGGAATTACCTGAAAGTAATAGCCCTCATTGGAAGTCTAAGTTTGTAGATGGTTTTCCCATGTTATTTGCTGAAAGAGTTAGGAAAACCCTTAGAGGTCCTAATGTAAGTATTAGCTATGAGGCTTATACCTATGGTAGCCTTATAAAGGTTATTACTCAAGAAGGTTTAGCTTTATGTAATGAGATTAAGTTAAACCAGCAGGTAAAGAAGTACCATTTTACTGAGAGACAGTAGTTAGGAGAATTCTGTGAACAGTTTGCGATAGATATCCCCAAAACCTCTAGAGAATCTCATAAGAAGAAGAAATACTCTGAGTAAATAAAGTCTAAAAAGATTGAGAAAAAGGGTAAGAGAAAAGAGGATTAAAAATCCAAGAAGGCTTATAGAAAAGCCAAAAAGACCAACGTTTGTTACCGATGTAGGAGAATAGATCACTTTGCAAAAGATTGCAAAGTAAACAGCAAAATCAAGAGACTTACTATAGATGATGAGATTAAAGAATCTCTGTGTAAAATTTTGCCGAATTCCTCTCCAGAAAATTACAGTCCGGATCATAGTGACAATGAGGAACAAAATGAATTGATGAGGACCTGGGAGTTCTCCACCAAGAAGATTATATGCCTTCTGAGGATGAATGTATACCATGCCAAGAAGGGCAACCCTGTGAGAACAAAGAAGAGAATGATGTTTTGTATAACATCATAGCTCAATTTCAAGATATTGAAATTAATGTCCTGAAGGATGACAAATTAGCAAATCTACTAGAAATGCTAAAAGAGCTAAGTAAGGAGAATGATAAACCTCCCAAAAAGGTTCTTATACCATGACTGAAGTTAATAGACTTCTAAGAGAAAGGCAAAAGGTTGAAATGATTCTAGCAACAACCTAAGGCCTTAAGAACGAGATAGATAATCTCAAAAAGGAAATATCCTTTCTTAAGAATCATAATTTGGCATTAGACCAAAGGGTTTCTGCTTTAGAAAACCCAAAATTATTACCTGCTGAAAGTAGCCAAACTCTCCCTCAAGGAGATTTTCTTAAAACCTTAGAAGAAGTCGCTCTTCAACATTTCTATGCAAAGGTAACACTTTTAATTGATTGCAATTATAAGAAGGAATTTACAACTCTCATTGATAGTGGGGCAGGCTGTAACTGTAGTCAAGAAGGTATGATACCTTCAAGATATTTTGTAAAAACCTCTAATACCGTGAAAAATGCAAGTGGTCACAAAATGAGGGTAGAATATAAAATCCCGAAAGCTTACAGTTGTAAAGATAAGGTTTGTATGCCTGGAAATTTTGTTTTGGTCAAAGATATTACTGATGAAATTATCTTAGGGAAACCATGGTTTCTACATTTATATTATTTGGTCCGATGGGATAAAAAGAGTATCGTTGGTACTTTTGAAATATAAACATATTTAATTTGAATGGTCTGATCCACCGTATACAAGATACTTAAACCTGATTAAAGAAAAAATTATTTCAAAAAATAAGCAAATGGGATTTTTAAAGAATGAAATTTGCAGTTTGACTAATAATGAAACCCTTCAAAATCCAAAGTTACTTGGAAAAATTGAGTTTCTAAAAAAACAGTTGTCAATTCAAATTTGTGGAGATCATCTAAATATTTTTGGCAAAGGAAACAACATGTTGTTAGTCTTCCATATGAAAATGATTTTCAAGAAGGTAATATACCTACTAAGGCCAGACCTTGTCAAATGAATTCAGACTATTTAGAATTACGTGAAAAAAAATTGAATCTCTTTTTCATAAAGGCCTTATTAGACCTTCTAAATACCTATGGTCATGTACTGCATTTTATGTGAATAAACATGCAGAACAAGAACGAGAAGTTCCAAAGTTAGTTATTAATTACAAACCTTTGAATAAAGTCCTCAAATGGATTAGATATCCAATTCCTAATAAAAAGGATTTATTAGATCGTTTGCATGATGCTCTAATATTTTCAAAATTTGATTTGAAATCAGGCTATTGGCAAACCCAGCTTTTGGAAAAAGATAAATATAAAACTACTTTTAATGTTCCAATGGGCAATTTGAATGGAATGTTATACCTTTTGAGTGAAAAATGCCCCTTCGGAATTTAAAAATATCATGAATAATATTTTTATGCCATATAGCAATTTTATTATTATCTACATTGATGATATTTTGGTATTCTCAAAAAATATAGAGATACACTTTAAACATCTGGACCTTTTTAAACAGATCATTATACAAAATGGCCTAGTAATTTCGAGGCCAAAGATGTTTTATTCCAAACAAATGTCCGCTTTTTAGGACATATTATTGAACAAGGAAAGATTATTCCCATCAATAGAAGTATTGAATTTGCTTCTAAATTTCCTATTAAAATAACAAACAAAACCCAATTCTAAAGATTTTTGGGTAGTCTAAATTATATATCTCCTTTTGTGGAGAATTTAACAAAGGATACAGCTATTTTGTATGATAGACTGAAGAAAAATCCTAAAGCATGGTCTGAGAACCTGTAACGCCCTAAAATCTCATCCCAGAGCGACACATGGTGCTTAAGGCTACAAGTAGCCGCAAGCTAACCCTTCGAGCCAGTTACTGTCTCTATCTTTCATTTTGGGATATCAAGTCAAGCAATAAGGCCATAGTATATCATCTTAAAACTGAAATAACTCGAAAACATAATCTGAAATATAAAATATCGAAAGTCTAAACACAACTGCTAGTCTAGTCTGACAAAGCCTCTACTAGTCAAACTAAAGAGCCATTGGGACAAACCCCCAACTGACTCGAACTGATATAAAAGTAATAACAACTGAGAATCTAACAAAAGTAGGTCCTCGAACCATGAGGACTCACTAACTGTAGGATTTAAACAAAAGCACTCGAAAATCACGATCACTGCTAAGATTGAGCACCTAAACCTACATTATAAGACAATGTAGCACACAGACGTATATATGGATCAGGACTTTAGGAATGTACTGAGTATATCGGGGTGTATGCATTTACATAAAACAATAGCAATACTTTTTTAATAAAATCATGCATGCAAATAGGAATGACTCAAATGGCTTGAATAAGTCAAAAATATAAACTCATGAATCATGAATAGTGAAACATATAGCACAAATCTCGTGAGTCATTATTCTTAACTTTAAAATCTATACTCTCTTCTAATTCTCAGTACTTGAAGGCTAAAGGAAGTTTTAAACCATACTTTCAAACTCATGCTTTTATCCCATGGAGAGTACAAATTCTTTAAAACTTAAGGACTTAGAACTTTTAGGAACTTTTAACACTTGGGAACTCTAGAACTCTTTTAGACTCGGGACACTTGGAACTCGGGAGTTTCTTCTAACTGACATAAACCATATGAGCTACATGGATTCCAACGTCTTGCCCACGTAGGGGAGAGCTGTTCTATCCTTTCCATCGGAGTAGAACCTCATCTTTAGTGAACACTATCTCAGCCTTGGGCCCATAAATATTGAACCTACGGTGGCACGTAGTTCTGGGGTATGAGACCTTGGAATCATATCCAACTTGGTGCTTAATAATACCCCCATACTCAGCTCAGAACTCTTAAGAAATCCACCTCAAAATAACTCAAGGGTCTATAATAAAGACCAAAATATATTTCTATTTGCTTTAAATCATACTCAATGTGGATTTCAACTATATTATGATGAAAAGGCCAAATCATTCTCAATAATATCAAAGTACTCAATTCATGGGTGCTTATAGCACAAAAGTTCATAAAATTATAAATCTCGAGTAGGTCTTAATGACCCATAATCAAATCTCAAGTTAAGACTCATAAAAATGCATACTAGATGTCATAAGGATTCATAAATCATATAGAAATCTGAAATTTTCAGCAATTTGCCTTAAAATCTCAACATACTCAGGTATTTCAACTTCTAGAACATTGGAACTATTAAAATATCAAGGAATAACAACATAGGGTATAAACCCATACTTCAATTTCATAAGAAAGCATAGAAAATCATATATTCTCGTAGTTAAAACAACTTTTGGGTACAAGGACGAAAGAAGCGTCCTTGTTTAAACCCCACATACCTTAGATTTGACTTGGATGAACAACTTGTTTGAGACTCTTCTTCTTGCTCTTGAGAGAGAGTTCTTGAAGCCTTTGACTTAGGAACCTTGAATCTTAACTCAATTTGTAAAATCTATGGTGAGTTCTTGAATCTCTTGGAGAAGGAATTTTGGTTTGTTCTTGGGGAAGAAAACCCTAGATCTTGGTGTTCTTGGAGGAACTAAAATTATCTCCTTCGTTTTGGGATATATCTGAGTGTTAAAAGAGAGGGAAAAGACCAAAAAACCCTTTTAAAATGACTCAAAATTACTGATTGGGATGTGCGATGGTGGGGTGCGACGGTCCGTCGGTCCTGACCGTCACACCTGAGCCAGAACTTGGTTCACTGCCTCGCCTGTGACGATCAGTGTGATAGTCCATCGAGAGCCCGATGGTCCGTCGACCCTTACCGTCGAACTTAACCAGAACGGGGTCTCACTGCCTCCTCTGCAACGATTTGGGCAATGGTTTGTCGCAAGCTCGACGGTCCATCGGCCCTATCTGTCACACCTGGGCGATTTTACTATTTTTTGTAAAATGACCATATCTTTCTCTTTCGATGTCGTATTTTGACAAAATGGTTATCGTTGGAAAGATAATTCAATCTCCCACACGATAAAAATTCATTTTTAGGAAAATTCAACAAGGTTTAAACTTTAATCACTTTGGAAGTCACTCTTTAATCTTTTAGGGCCAGAATTACAGTTCACTTGACTTGCTCTAAAGGCTTAGACTACGAGGGAACTTTGCGGGGTCTTACAATATCTCTCCCTTAGAAACATTCATCCTTGAATATTGCTAGTTAGACTAAGAACATAGGGAAAACTAAGTACACATAGCTGAAATAATTTGCTTAGCGGGCTTCATATCTTTCTAACCTCTTGATTACTTTGAAAATTACAAGAACTCATGTAATAATAGATATATATAGCTGAACTTTAGATTAAAAGGGCTGAATTAAGAAAGAATAACACTTTTGACTTAGTCTGAACTAGTGAAGAAGAGGTACGGGTACTTGGCTTGCATGTCTGCTTCTGTCTTCCAATGGCGCCCTCAACCGACTAGTTCCACCACAAAACTTTGACCAAGGAAACCTCTTTGTTCCTTAGTCTACGGATCTGGAAGTCTAGAATCTCAACAGGAATCTCATCAAATGAAAGATTTTTCTGAATATTAGCACTCTCTAAAGGATCCACTACAACGAAATCACCAATATGCTTTTTAAGCATGGAGACATGAAAAATAGGATGAATAGCTGACAACTATGCGGGCAACTCAACTTCATAGGCTAATCTCCCAATACGGCTCAAAACTCTATAAGGGCCAACATAACGGGAACTAAGCTTCCCTTTTCTGTCAAACCTCTTCACCCCTTCATGGGTGAAATCTTCAAGTACACCAAATCACCCACCTCAAACTCAAGATCCCTTCTCCTCACATTGGCGTATGACTTTTGAAGACTTTGAGCTATCTCCAATCTTTCTCTAATCAACTTAACTTTTTCCATAGCCTCAAACACTGCATCAGGCCCAATCACAACAGCCTCACCTACTTTAAACCAACCTATAGGTGATCTACATCTTCTACCATACAAAGCCTCAAATGGTGCCATCTTGATGCTAGCATGGTAAGTATTGTTATATGCAAACTCAATCAGTGGCAAATGCTCATTCCAACTACTTTTGAAATCAAGTGCACATGCCCTCAACATATCTTTTAGAGTCTGAATGGTCCTCTCAGCCTGACCATCTGTCTGTTGATAAAAAGCAGAACTCAAATGAACTTGGGTACCAAAACCCTTCTGAAACGCTCTCCAAAACTGAGAAGTGAACTGAGTACCCTATCCGAAATGATAGACAAGGGGACTCCATGCAACCTGACTAACTCCCGGATATACAATCTAGCATAATCCTCAGTTGTATAAGATGTATGCATAGGTAAGAAGTGCACGGACTTAGTCAACCTATCCATAACCACCCAAATAGAATCATGATGACGGCGCGAAAGAGGTAAACCAGTCACGAAATCCATATTTACCTCTTCCCACTTCTAAGTAGGTATACCAAACTCTTGCATCACATTACCAAGTCTTTGGTGCTCTACCTTAACTTGTTGACACGTTGCACACTTCGCTACAAACTCAGTTATATCCTTCTTCATACCACTCCACCAATAGATTTTTCGTAAGTTGCGGTATATCTTGGTACCGCTGGGATGAATAGAATACCATGCGCCATGTGCTTCAACCATAATCCTCTTCCTTAGATCATCAATACACAGAACACGCAATCTACCCTACAACCTCAACATGCCATATCCCCCTTGGGAGAAAACCTCTACCTTTTGGTCCTTAACTGAGTCCTTCAGTCTGACCAAACTAGGATCCCTGTCTTGCTTCTCCTTCACTTCTGAAACTAAAGAGGATTCGGAACTACTCTGCATCAAGATACTCCCCTCAGCTGAATTAAGTAACCTAACTCCCAATCTAGCCAAACGATGAATATCACGAGCTAACTCTTTCTTACCTTTCTCTACATGAGTGACACTACACATAGACAACCTGCTAAGGGCATCTGCCACTACATTGGCTTTGCCCGGATAATATAGCACACTCATATCATAATCCTTCAGCAACTCTAACCACCTTCTCTGTCTAAGGTTCAACTCCCTCTAAGTAAATATATATTGCAGACTTTTATGATTAGTAAACACATCAACATGAATACCATAAAGATAGTGTTTCCATATTTTCAAAGCAAAGACCACAACAGCTAATTCAAGATCATGATTTGGGTAGTTCTTTTCATGCGGCTTCAACTGTCTAGATACATAGTCTATAACCTTACCTCTCTACATCAACACACAACCCAAACTAACTCTAGAGGAATCACAATACACCACAAAACTATCTGTACCATCAGGCAAAGTCAACATAGGGGCTGAAGTAAGTCGAGTCTTCAACTCCTAAAAATTCTTCTCACAAGAATCTGACCACTGGAACTTAACTTTCTTTTGAGTCAACCGGGTAATGGGAGACGCAATAGAAGAGAAACCTTTAAAAAAATGGAGGTAATAGGCCGCTAGACCCAAGGAACTCATAATTTCAGACAGGGAAATAGGTCTAGGCCAATTTCTTACAGCTTCTGTCCTTTGGGGATCAACTGTAATGCCTTCGACTGAAATGATATAACCCAGAAAGGCTATTAATCTTAGCCAAAATTTACACTTGTTGAATTTAGCAAACAACTAGTGATCTCTAAGAGTTTGTAAGACAATCTTAAGATGATTTGCATGGTCATTCTCAGCATGAGAGTAAATAAGACTATCATCTATGAACACTATGACAAACATATCAAGATATTGCTTGAATACTAGATTCATGATGTCCATAAAGGCTGCTGGAGCATTAGTTAGCCCAAAAAATATGACTAGAAACTCAAAGTGACCATAACAGGTTTGGAAGGCTATTTTCGGGATGTCACACTCCTTTACCTTAAGCTGGTGATAGCCGAGTCTAAGGTCTATCTTGGAGAAATAAATTGCACCTTGCAACTGATCAAACAGGACATCGATTCTCGAAAGAGGATACTTATTTTTTACTGTGACCTTATTAAGCTGACGATAGCCAATGAACATACGCAAAGAACCATCTTTCTTTCGCACAAATAGAATAGGTGCACCCCAAGAAAAGACACTGGGCATTATGAAAACTTTATCTAAATTGAGTTGCTCTTTCATCTCTTTAAGCTCTGCAGGTGCCATATGGTAGGGAGGAATAGAAATAGGCTGAGTGTTAGGAAGAAGATCAATCCTGAATTCTATCTCTCTATCGGGAGGTACCCCTGGGAGATCTTCCAAAAAAACATCAGGAAACTCATTAACAATGTTGACCGACTGAATAGTTGGAGCCTCGGACTTAGTGTCTTTGACCTGAACTAAACGATAGATGCAACCTTTGGATATTAGCTTTTTGACTTTGAGATAGGAGATGAAGTAACTTTTGGGAGATATTGAATTTCCAGACCACTCAAAAATAGGTTCATCAAGAAACTGAAACTTGACCAAATGGATACGACAGCCTATAGCTGCATAACAAGAATGAAGGAAATACATACCCAGAATAAGGTCAAAATCTACCTTGTCCAACTCTATCAAATTAGCAAGTATGACTCTATGAAGAAAAGTAACAAGGCAATTTTTATACACTTGCTTGGCAACAACTGACACCCCTACTGGAGTAGAAACCAGGAAAGGCTCAAGAATCTTTTCGGGACTTATTTCAAAATTCACAGCAACTAATGGGGTCACATAAGAGAAACTTGACCCAGGGTCTAACAGCACAAAAACATCAAAAAAAAAACATGGAGCATACCAGTAACAACATCGGGAGAATCCTCTTGCTCCTGACAGGATGGTAAGGCATAGAATCTATTTTGGCGCTGACCACCAGCAGTACTGGATGAAGCGCCCTGATCAGGGGCGAGACGGGCTATAGCATCGCAGTCCTACATTCTTTCAGTACTAAACCAGAAACACCTATCACGAACTTGCTCATACTAGCTCGGGTGTCGGCAATCAAATCAGGAGCATACTTGGCTAACTGGTTGAACTTCAAGCAATACTCCTTAATAGTCATGGAGCCCTACCTTAAGTTTATAAACTCATAAATCTTCACTTCTCTCATCTCAACCGGGAAGAACTTGTCCGAGAATCCATCTTGGAACACCTGCTAAGTCATAGAAGCAGCATCCTCACCTCTACTCTTCCTCCATACTACAATCCAGTCATAAGCAATGTCTTTCAACCTGTAAGAAGCCAGCTCAACACTTTCTTCCTCAAAAACATGCATCACCTGTGAGGTCTTTCTCACCTTCTCAAGGTATAACTGTGGGTCGTCACCTGCCTTAGACCCATAAAACTCTGGCGGATTCATCCATATGAAATCACGAATCTTGGCAGTAGCTAAATCACCTCCTTGCTGATTTAGAACTACGGCCTGGTTATTGGCCTGAACATTAGTGGTGACTTCTTGGGCTAACGCCTAAAAGGCCGCTCGAAACTCAGCATAAGACACAGTCTCATTCAAAGGATCAAAAGGCTGAGGTTGCTAATTATTATTTCTGCGGGCGTTCGCTCTTCGGGGAGGTATTTGCTAAAATAGAAGAGCACAAATTATTAGATGAGAGGGACAACCATCGGCACGATAGAATTTGAAACAAAGAAATAAATTTTTCCTAAAATATCTTGTAGCCTCTTGCTCATAGATGTGGCGCGCTACACACCGATAATTAAGACTCTACTTAATGTGGCTCGTTAGACTCCCTAGGACTCCTTAAACCTGGCTCTGATACCAAGTTTGTAACGCCCTAAAATCTCATCCTGAGGTGACACATGGTGCTTAAGGCTACAAGTAGCCCCAAGCTAACCCTTCGAGCCAGTTACTGTCTCTATCTCTCATTTTGGGATATCAAGTCAAGTAATAAGGCCATAGTATATCATCTCAAAACTGAAATAATTGGAAAACATAATCTGAAATATAAAATATCGAAAGTCTAAACACAACTACTAGTCTAGTCTGACAAAGCCTCTACTAGTCAAACTAAAGAGCCATTGGGACAAACCCCCAACTGACTCGGACTGATATAAAAGTAATAACAACTGAGAATCTAACAAAAGTAGGTCCTCGAACCATGAGGACTCGCTAACTATGGGATTTAAACAAAAGCACTTGAAAATCACGATCACTGCTAAGATTGAGCACCTGAACCTACATTATAAGACAATGTAGGACACAGACGTATATGTGGATCAGGACTTTAGGAATGTACTGAGTATATGGGGGTGTATGCATTTACATAAAACAATAGCAATACTTTTTTAATAAAATCATGCATGCAAATAGGAATGACTCACATGGCTTGAATAAGTCAAAAATATAAACTCATGAATCATGAATAGTGAAACATGTAGCACAAATCTCGTGAGTCATTATTCTTAACTTTAAAATCTATACTCTCCTCTTATTCTCAGTACTTGAAGGCTAAAGGAAGTTTTAAACCATACTTTCAAACTCATGCTTTTATCTCATAGAGAGTAAAACTTCTTTAAAGCTTAAGGACTTAGAACATTTAGGAACTTTCAATACTTGGGAACTCTAGAACTCTTTTAGACTCGGGACACTTGGAACTCGGGAGTTTCTTCTAACCGACATAAACCATGTGAGCTATATGGAGTCCAACATCTTGCCCACGTTGGGGAGAGTTGTTCTATCCTTGCCATCGAAGTAGAACCTCATCTTTAATAATCACTATCTTAGCTTTGTGCCCATAAATATCGAACCTACGGTGGCACGTAGTTTTGGGGTATGAGACCTTGAAATCATACCCAACTCGGTTCTAAATACTACTCCCATACTCAGCTCAGAACTGTTAGGAAATCCACCTCAAAATAACTCAAGGGTCTATAATAAAGACCAAAACATATTTCTATTTGCTTTAAATCATACTCAATATGGATTTCAACTATATTATGATGAAAAGGCCAAATCATTCTCAATAATATCAAAGTACTCAATTCATGGGTGCTTATAGCACAAAAGTTCATAAAATTGTAAATCTCGAGTAGGGATTAGTGACCCATAATCAAATCTCAAGTTAAGACTCATCAAAATGCATACTAGATGTCATAAGGATTCATAAATCATACAGAAATCTGAAATTTTCAGCAATTTGCCTTAAAATCTCAACATACTCAGGTATTTCAACTTCTAGAACATTGGAACTATTAAAATATCAAGGAATAACAACATAGGATATAAACCCATACTTCAATTTCATAAGAAAGCATAGAAAATCATATATTCTCGTAGTTAAAACAACTTTTGGGTACAAGGACGAAAGAAGCGTCCTTGTTTAAACCCCACATACCTTAGATTTGACTTGGATGAACAACTTGTTTGAGACTCTTCTTCTTGCTCTTGAGAGAGCGTTCTTGAAGCCTTTGACTTGGGAACCTTGAATCTTAACTCAATTTGTAAAATCTATGGTGAGTTCTTGAATCTCTTGGAGAAGGAATTTTGGTTTGTTCTTGGGGAAGAAAACCCTAGATCTTGGTGTTCTTGGAGGAACTAAAATTATCTCCTTCGTTTTGGGATATATCTGAGTGTTAAAAGAGTGAGAAAAGACCAAAAAACCCTTTTAAAATGACTCAAAATTACTGATCGGGATGTGCGACGGTGGGGTACGATTGCCCGTCAAGGGCCCGATGGTCCGTCGGTCCTGACTGTCGCACCTGGGCCAGAACTTGGTTCACTGCCTCGCCTGTGACGATGGGTGCAACGGTCCATCGACCCTTACTATCGAACTTAACCAGAACGGGGCCTCACTGCCTTCTCTGTGAAGGTTTAGACGACGGTCTGTCAGCCCTCTCCGTCGAACCTGGGCGATTTCACTATTTTCTATAAAATGGCCATATCTTTCTCTTTCGATGTCAGATTTTGATGAAATGGGTATCGTTTGAAAGATAATTCAATCTCCCTCACGATAAAAAGTCATTTTTAGGAAAATTTGATAAGATTTAAACTCTAATGACTTTGGAAGTTACTCATTAATCTTTTAGGGCCAGAATTATATTTCTTTTGACACGTCTAAAGGCTCCGACTACGAGGGAACTTTGCGGGGTCTTACAGAACCATACTATTTCAGTTAGAAATATTAAGGCTAATGTTGAAAATTTACCATGCCTTACACTTGCAAATCCCAATTGGGCAAAAATAATTGATACTAATGCTACAAATATTGGTTATGGTGGAATTCTTAAACAATATTCCCCCAAAAAAACAAGTTTATATTGTTCAGTTCTGTTCTTGAAAATGGAATGCCAGGCAAAAAAATTATGCAACTATAGCAAAAGAAATTCTTGCTATAGTTAAATGTGTTTTAAAATTTCAAAGACATCTTTATAATCAAAAGTTTTTAATAAGAACTGATTGCCAAGCTGCAAAATATTTATATTTAATAAAAATTTTAAACATGATGTTTCTAAGCCAATGTTTGCAAGATGGCAGGCCTTGTTAGCCCCATTTGATTTTGAAATTCAATATTTAAAGGGGTTAGATAATAGTCTACCCGATTTTTTAACCCATGAATTTTTAAGCTGATGTTTTATCTTATGGATTACAAGATAGCATCACGAGGATCTACTTCCTCATTCAGATGAAATGGTGGAAGAAATTCCTCAACAAGAGGCAGAGGTAATGTCCTCGCCCAAATAAAAAATCAAAGGCTTATATCCTCGAGCATTGCAAGCTCAAGTTCTTCTGGTATGAATACAGATGAACAAATGTATTAGGACTTTTTGGAATTCATGAAATACAAGTCCAAAAAACAAGGGGATGATGAAGTCCCTTCATATTCAAGTATTCTTAAAGATGATAATGGGAATACAGAGTTGTATGAAAGCAACAAAATAGAGGAAGTAATAATTTTTCTTAAAACCATGACCTGTGATGGAAGGATAATCCCTGGCAGTTGATACAAAGGTATTTGGATAATATGTTATATGCTACAATATCGTACAAATACTGCAAACATTATGAAACTATATTGTCCATAATGGGATCTGCAGAAATCCAACATTTATATGTTAATGTAGCTGGCAGAAAAGATTATAGTGATTCTAAAATTATCATTAAACAGATTCTGACTCTTGAAGAATGGGGCTTGAGTACCCTAAAGGAGCAAAATATATACATCCCAAACAACAGAAATCGTTGTAAAATATAATTATTAGGATTATATGGAAAGCTTTGATAAAGTTTTCTGGTGTGAGAATCCTGAGAGATCTCATTCCTGATTTGTGAAAATATGTGTAAATGTGCACAAGAAAAGCATACCAAATTGGTTTGCTAAATGATGGATCTTGCATGGTTCTTCACCAAAGATATTGCCTGAGCCATTCAAAAGTCTATACAAGGACTAGAAAGAAGTATCCCTAATACTTCTAAAAATGCAAAAAGATAATATTTATTTTGAAGGGAAATCTATGATGTATTTCTTCATTGAATTTTCAATTTCATGGATCTTGAAGTGGTCTATAGAGGTAAAATCAAATAGTGATCATTTACCATGTTTAATGAGGGTTTATTATACTAAGTTTTGGAGTAAATTAAACCAGCAAACGGGTGATAGTAATGTCCATGGTCGCCAATTAATTGAATCAATAAAGATGACTATTGCAAAATATAGGCAGCAAAAAGAAATGGAGTCCCCTTATGAACATGAAGAGCTTAGCCCCTTCAAGAACATTACTTGAAAGTTTCAAATGAAGAAGGGTACAATAATCAAAGCTGAGATTTTGGCATCCTATATGGAGAAAGTTAAAAAAGATTTATTGAAAAATCTTGATCAAGAGTACACTTCATATATGTCTATCTCTTCTGTAGGGGATTGCTTGGCTGGTGAGTCACAAGATATCAGAGTGATGATGAAATTGATCTGAATGAATATTTGTAGAAATTTCAATCAACCATAGAAGAATCTTCCAGCAGTGCAAAAGACAAAAGAGAAAAATAAGATGAGAAAATGAAGGTCCCCGCCACTATCAAAATTTGATGAAATAGCTATGATGGCAGACACAGTGGCAGACAAATTTATGACAGCTTTATGAAAAGCAAAAGGGCACTTATCTTTCTAAATAGGCAAGGGTCGTTTGTGAATAGTAAAGGCCATTTCCTTTAACCTTTTGAAAAGGCAAAGGTCATTTATGAATAGTAAATCTCATTTATTATTTTGTATTTTGTATGGGGTATCCATTATATAAGGAGCTCATTTTTCTTCTGGTAGGAAGAAGGTTTTAGAACTACCACTCTCTATCTACTACTCTCTCTCTTGTAATATATTTTGGTTTGAAATTAAAGCTTTCGGTTCTGAGCACAACCCATCTGACTTAAGGTTATTTTAAATTTTGTATTTTAATTTTATTTTTACTTATTATTATTGCTAGCCTATGATGGACTAAGTTTCTAGTGTTGAACTATAACAGAATATATTACATGTATGAAATGGTGTGTTATTATTAAAATAAGAATTATAAACCTCCATTATTGCAGAGATCTATATGTTAAGATGCTACAGTTATGAGTTCTATCTTGGC
Source organism: Capsicum annuum (assembly GCF_002878395.1). NCBI lineage: Eukaryota > Viridiplantae > Streptophyta > Magnoliopsida > Solanales > Solanaceae > Capsicum > Capsicum annuum. The sequence goes on from NC_061112.1 coordinate 45,844,372, forward strand.
ATTTATGTCGGATGTCCCTGTAAAGGCCAATTAGCCAACTGGGCACGGAAGGCCGTAATTGGGACTTGGTTTAAGATTGGATTCATGACTGAGGTTGAATAACATATACTAAAGGTACCTCGTGCAACAATAGAGCGATCCGGTTCACATTAAAGATAATTTATGAAAAACCTATCTTTTCTTCATAGATGTAGTACTATACAGAATCATGATAAAGCACACATCTCTTCGTTGACGTGCCTGTTTGTTCCATAATTTTACTATATCACTTCTAATTAATTATTATATATCATTTATGTATTAAAAATTAATAATATTTAATTAAAAAAAAGTAAAGTAGATATTTATAACATGTTGCTTTAACTATTTCAATTATAATTTTACTATATCACCTTTAATTAATTATTATAAGTCATCTAAGTATTTTTTTATAAGTATTTTGTATAGTATTTTTGCTATATCACTTCTAATTAGTCAATCACAATATTTGGTTGACTCTTACATATTAAAAATTAATCATGTTTAATAAAAAAAAGTAAAATAGACATTAATGACATGTCTGCTTCAAATGTTTCAACCGTCATTTTACTATATCATTTTTAATTAATTATTATAAGCTATTTAAGTATTAAAAAATTAAAAATATTTAATAAAAAATATAAAATAGGAAATAAAATGATAAATTAACTTTCGATGTTCTATATTAACTTGACATCTTATATGAGACTCAATTAAATTATTTTCATAGGTATTTTTTATAGGAAAAATTACCCGGATTAGCCACTATTGGGCTTTTATTACCACTTAAAGCCTAATTTTTAATTAATTACAATTCATAGCCCCCTCTTGACTATTAATTATTCCTAATTATAATTCATAGTCTTTCTCATGTATTTTCTCTCTTTTTCTATTTTCTATTATTCTCTTCTTTTTTTTCCTTTTTCCCTTTTTTCTTTCATTTTCTTTCCTTTTTTTGTTGCTTTCTCTTTATTTTTTATTTTTTCACTTTTTTCTTTTTTCTTTTTCTTTTTTTATTTATTTATTTTTGTAGCCTTACAGTTACACACTACCATAATTGTAGCCTAAATCATATTTTCTTTCTACTTTTTCATCTTTTTCTATATTTTTTTTTTGTACTTTTTTTTATTTTGCATTTTTTTTGATTTTTTTTTCGTTCTTTTTTATTTTTTTGTTTATTTTTTGTCTTTTTTTTTAAAATATTTTTTCGTTTGTTGTTGTATTTTATATTTTTTATTTTTTTGTATCATACTGTGTATTTTAAATAAATTTATTATTTGTAGTTGAGTAGTTTAGTTGCCAATATGTATAAATTATCATTCATATTTTTTTATATAAATAAGTATATTAATTAATTGCATTTGCTTGAGACTAAAATACATAAATATGCAATTTGTCTTTCAATGCAAATATATCATTGTGTTTCGTATCTCAAATTTATCATTTATATTTGTATATAAACAAGTATCATTTTGTATGCATATGGTTCAAGTTGTATAAACATGTGTCATTGGTACAGATGTAACATTTGTATTTGTATAATTTATTATTTTTATTTTTATTATGATGCAAATTGTATCAATAAATGTAAATACAAGTCTTCATAGAAAGAATAATAATAATTTTTTCTAATGTTTAAAGATACAAATGATGATGTCAACTACAAATTTAAATACAAACAAATGAAATTACAAATACAAATACAATATACGATCAACTTATAAATACAAATATAAAATAATTCTTTAAAAATACAAATACATCGATGAAAATAGAATACAAATAGTACATAGTAACGGTTAAATACAATATGCAATAAACTTACAAATACAACTACAAAATAATTCTTGAGAAATAAAAAGATATCGACGAAAATAGAATACAAATACAAATATAATATAAATATGCAAACACAATAAAACCACAATACAAATATATTTTAATATAATATACAGTCAATTATAAAATACAAATACAAAATAATTTTAAAATACAAGTGCGAATTATATAAAATATAAATGATGGTGCGAACTAACAAATACAAATACAAGTGCGAACTATAAAATACAAATATAATGCGAACTACAAAATATAAATACAAACGTGAACTTTAAAATACAAATACAAATGCAATTGTATCAATGAATACAAAAATATAAATGATGGTGTGACTACAAATATGATAAATAATTATGATATTTACGTTTTCATCCATGCCTTGTGCTCGAGTAGTCATATTTTTCGAAAATACAAAAAATATAAAATAGAACAAAAAATGATAAAGAAAATAAGTACAAAAAAATAAAAAATAAATAAAGAAGAAAGGAAAAGAAGAAAGAGAAATGAAAGTTACAGATAGAAGAGAGAAAAAAATAAAAAAAAAATTGAAAAAAATAAAAATAGAAAAATATAGAAAAAGGAAGAAGAAAAAACGAGAAAAACACGACAAAAGAAAAAATATAAGAAAATGAAAAAGAAAATAATGATAGTATTTTTTGCGAGACTAAATATATAGTGTATTTATGTTTTTATGAGTATAGACCAATAAGTAAAATTGAATACAACAACTGTGAATCGAATACAACGACTAAATAGGGATTGTATTCATATAAAATATGCATACATATTATCTACCAAACTGAATACAGTGGGCGTAAATCGAATACAGCGACTATAAATGATAATTATGTAAAATGTGGTTATGAAAGGTGGATTTTATAGCAAAATGCTGCTATTTTTTAAAGATCCCATTTTTTATATCATTTTTAATTAGTTATTATGAGTCATTTAAGCCATTTCTACTTCACTACTCCAATCATGATATTTTGTTGACTCTCGAAATTATATAAGTGTCACTTAAATTAAAATAGAAGAAAAAGTATTATAAATCATAATAATTAAAAACTTAAATTATTTTAAAGATATAATTGACTATTAATGACATAAAAGTTTATACAAAGAAAATATTATAAATTACAATAACTAACAGATTAAAATAATAAATTATAAAATCAAATAAATATTATAAATTATAATAATTGACAATTTAAAATATTTAAAAGCATATTAAAAATATAATTAATTATTTTACTTTTATTTATATTATATAAATTGAGATTAAAAAATAACCGTTGAATATCTAGTACAAATAATATTGTCCAAACAGTGCACTAGTCATGTCTGTGACGGGAGACCTCCCCTTTTCCTTTTCTCCGTCTTGTTTGTCCCTACGGTGCTTCTCTATTTTCTCGTAAAGAAAATACCAAGTTGCTGTCGTCGATCAAGTCAGTTGGGGATTTCCTTTCTCTTGTCTTGTGTCATGGAAAGCATCGGCCCATTGGCGGGCAGAGTGAGAAGCAAGTCAAAGCAAGCGTTGCTGTTGTGGCTCGATGGCGTTAGAGAGGCTTGCTGTCTCCACCGTGTCATCATCTACTGTCTCAGGTTCCCTTTTCAATCATTCAAACCATATTTATTTGTTTTACCCTTTCTCCTTCCAATTTTGATTTTGTTATGCTTATTTGAAGGTCAAAACAGCTTGCCATCCGTACGGGTCAATGTTTTTTGTTGAATGGATTCATCTTCTTAGGAAGGTTCTCTCTCTTTATTTGTCTCTCTTATATATATATACTGGCTCATTATATGTTATTTTTTTTTATCTCAATTTACGTGACACAAATATAATTTAGATAATTAATTATTAAAATAATTTTAATTTTTAATTATTATAATTTATAATACTTTTTTTTCTATTCCAATTTAAATGACACTGATATAATTTCAAAAGTCAATATATGTGGTATTAATATAATTTTGATAGTCAATCAAATGTTTTATGTTTGACATATCATTTTGTGTCCATTTTATGAAATATTATTAATTTTCTAATGTGACCATAGTAATTAATTAGGGGATGATACAATAAAATCACAATTGAAGAAGCGAAGAAGACATGTCTTAAATGACTTATAACAATTAATTAGGAGTGATATAATAAAATTACTATAAAAAATATTTGCAAAAAAAACATAAAAGGGTCTCATATAAGACATCAAATTAATTTAAAAAATCAAATATTAATTTATTATTTTATATCTTTTATATTTTTTATTAAATATTATAAATTTTAATACTTAAATAACTTATAGTAATTAATCAGGGGTAATATAGTAAAATTACGATTGAAGCAGTTGAAGCAGACATGTCGAAGATGTGCCTGCTTATTATTAAGTAGAATTAATACTTAAATAATCTATAGTAATTAATTAGGAACAATATAGTAAAAAGATTGAAGCAGTTGAAGCCGCTTATTATTAAGTAGAATATTACTTCCTCCGTTCCATTTTATATGTCGTCATTTTCTTTTTGGTTCGTCTCAAAAAGAATGTCATCTTTCTTTATTTGGTAATTATTTAATGGCTTAATTCCTATTTTATCCTTAGTGAGTCCTACTTTATAAAAAAGATAATTAAAAAGCAAACTTTAAGAGGGGCAAATTTGTAAACTTTACAAAGTCATCACTTATTTCTTAAACTCCGTGTCTGGTCAAATGGCGACACATAAAATGGGATGGAGGGAGTATTAATTTTTTATATGTAAATACAACAACAAGCCCAGTATATTCCCACCTAGTGGGGTCTGGGGAGGGTAGAATGTACGCAGTTCATATCAATACCTCTAAAGAAGTAGAAAGACTGTTTCCGATAGATCCCCGACTCAAGACACAGGACAATATATAAAAATATTCAAAGCATGAAACATGATAAAACTAACAATTTTTTATACGTAAATGATTTATAATAATTACTTAGGGGTAATGTAGTGAAATCATGATTAAAGCAGTTGAAAGCAGACATGTCGACCATGAGCAACCTGCTTCAGCTCCTTATTGTGACTTCTTATATAGGATACTAATAATATAATTTTTAATGCTTAAATAGCCATAATAAGTAATTAGGGATGAGATAGTAAAATCACGATTGAAGCTACGAATGTTGATCCTTAAAAATTTATTGATGAAATTTGCATAATGATATTTTAAGTTGTTCAAATTTTTGTGACATTGATAGTTAATTATATTTTTTAAATAATTTAAGTTCTTAATTATTGTGATTTATAATATTTTTTTCTACTCTACTAATTAGAAGTGACATAGTAAAATTATTATAAAAAATACTTATGAATTTTTTCTTAAGTGGCTCCATATAAGACATCAAGTTAATTTAAAACATCAAAAATTAATTTATCATTTTACATTTATTTTACCTTTTTTATTAAATATTATTAATTTTTTAATACTTAAATGACTTATAATAATCAAATATGGGTAATTTAGTAAAATTACAATTAAAGTAGTTCAAACAGTCTTATCATAAATATCTATTTTAGTTTTTAATTAAATATTACTCCCTCCGTTTTAAAAAGAATGACCTACTTTGATTTGACACCAAGTTTAAGAAAATAAAGAAGACTTTTGAATCTTGTAGCTTTAAATTTAAGTTGTGTTAAACATACCAAAATGCCTTTTAATCTTGTGGTCCTAAACATGCCATATGGAAAGTTGAAATTGAAGTATTGTCTAAAAAGGAAAGGGGTCATTCTCTTTGAAACGGACTAAAAAGGAAAGTAGGTTATTCTTTTTTAAACGGAGAGGGTATTAATTTTTTAATACGTAAATGACTTATAATAATTACTTAGGTGTAATGTAGTAAAATCACGATTGAAATAACTGAGGCAGGCATGTCGAACATGAGCAGCCTTCTTATATAGGATACTAATAATATAGTTTTTTAATGCTTAAATAACCATAATAAGTAGTTAGAGATGATATAGTAAAATCACGATTGAAACCGCGAAGCAGAAACCTAAGTGGGCCTCATATAAGACGTCGAGCTTATTTAAAACATCAAGAGTTAATTTATTATTTTATGTCCATTTTACCTTTTTTATTAAATACTATTAATTTTTTAATACTTAGATGACTTATAATAATTAATTAAAGGTGATATGACAAAATTACGGTTGAAGCAGCTGAAGCAGCCATGTCAGAAATATTTATTTTACTTATTTGTATTAAATATTATTAATTTTCTAATACGTAAATGACTTGTAATAATTAATCAGGGGTGATGCATTAAAAACATGGTTGAAGCAGAACAACTGAAGCAGGCATATCGACCTGCTGGCTGCTTCTGATATATAACTAATAATATATGTATACACATATATACATATATGTATATATACATATATGTATATATATATACAAATCCCGTTAAGCCGCCCCTGGGTCATCTTTGGCTACTTTTCCTTCCTCTTTTTTGTATTTGTTTGAGCTGTACGCTTTGGTAATAAATAATAAAGTTATTTATATATGTATATATATATATATATGTATATATATACATATAGGGCGGCTCAACAGGATTTGTGGCCTAAAGTCAACTTTAAAAAGTGGCCTTTACATTTAATTAATAAGGAAAAAGTGTCACATAAATTAAAACAGACAGATTACTTAAATTTCGTAATAAATATACGACATAAGTTTTTTTTATTAATGACTATACGATATGCAAACAAATTCCCATCTAATAATTTTGGAGTTGATTATTTGTTATAAAGAGTGAATCAAGTCATTAGTTCAATTCAAAATAAACTTAGAACTATATATTCCAAATGTATGAAAAGAAAAATTAACATCGTCTTAGTACTACAAAATTGAGATAATTAAATGAAGAGAATTAATTGACATTGAGAGTCAAACTATATAAATTTTGACTCTTATATTGAATATATTTTTTCGTTATGTTGACATGTGAAAAATGTAATACATATTACATTTTATATAGTTTTTGAATATCTAAATTTTAAAATATTGTATTGATTTTATCTTATTTAGCTTCAAAAATTAGTGAAATTGATTGCCGGAAAGTAAAAAGTGGCACATAAAATAAATGGAGGAAGTGTTTATCTAAATAACATATATTTGTTTGTAGCTAAATTTTATAAAATTTCCAAAAGACAAGCATAAATCTAATCTTTTGAAAATAATAACAGTGTTGATTCTATAATATATACTATATAATATTAATACCAATGAAATTATGGGGCCTTGAATTTGAGGGGGCCTAAAGCAATGGCTTTAGTTGCCTCCCCCTTGAGCCGGCACTGAGATGACCTTACACTGGCTGGCTTGGCATAACCCGAGCCAAGTGCATGCAAAGACTATCACTCAAGACATCCATACACCTTACTCTACTATACTAATATTATCGTGGATAGCAATCTATCTTAGTCATTTAGGAATTGTAAGCTGGGAATAGGCTAGCTCGTAAATAGACTTCTTGTATTTATTAGCTTTGTGATCACCTCTGCTGACATTGATGAGTTCTGATACACTCGAAAATTCCTCTCTCGCCACACATGGTAGACAGTTGCAGCTAAGCCCATTTTGAAAACACCTGCACCTTTGCTGTTTCCTTTTGCAAAACTTTTGAGCCCAAGCTACTTCACCCAACCAGCCTTTTAGTGCACCTCTGTATACCCTGCCGTTTTAGGATGTGTTGCCTTATACCTCCAGATACAGAGCAATTAAAGAAAAAGTGGTGGATAGACTCATCCTCACCCTGACATAGAACACAAGTTTGATCAATATCTCTCTTCCATCTAGCAAGACTGTCCTTGGTTGTAATCTACCATTTATGGCTAGCCAGAGAATGAAATTCCACCTGGGCGGCCTTGGTTATTACATATTAGCTTCCCCCACCCAACCTTTGGGTAGACACCCTGTAATACCTGGCAGATCTTCTTTATGGAAAACTTGTGCATATCAATAAACTCTTGCATTGTAATCTCAGCATCCACCAGGTATTGTTTGGCCTTAAAGATAATCCGGATCGTCCATGAGGCTGACTTAGTTGACCAAGCATCGCCCTGCTTGATGTAGTATGTGTGCACCCAAACCACCGATAACTTCTCCTTCTGGCATATATCCCAAAGCAGCTTACAGATGGCTGCTTTGTTCCACAGATGCACATTTAACATGTTTAAGACCCCAGCTACCTTAGGAGTACACACCTTATCCCATGCTATCAATGATTTCCTTTTAATTTCTGCAGACCCTGACCAAAGAAACCTCTTACATATCATTTCAATGAACTCAACAATTTTCTTTGGCAGAATGAACAGTTGAGCCCAAAACGTTTGAATGGAAAATAAGACACTTTTCAACAGTTGAGCTCTGCCTGCATATGATAGAGAAACTCTTATTAATGTAATGATAGGTTTCTAGTGGTCTATGAATAAGAAGTGAAGACCAAGGGAGACCGTTATTCAGATCCCGACAGAGACAAACAAGCTTGGTGATATCTTCCTGAATATCTAGAACTTGGTGTGGTATGTTGGGCTGTTAGGTACTCAGTGGAATCCTCCCAAAACCATTATTATTGAAAAAGGAAGAAGATGGGTTTCCAGCTACATTTTGCACCATGAGATAATAACTATACAATGATTTTGTGGAAGTCTAAAGAGCTTCACTATACATTAATATTTAATATTATTATGCACGAACTTAAACTCCACGTGAGTTTTTAGTAAATATTTTAGAAGTAGTATGCTACCGGTTTAAATTATAATGAAGTGGACCTTAATAGATACATGCTGTTTGAATAGCCGACTCAATCTAATTTGGGGTTGAAATGGATGTTGATTGACTGAAGTATGACGTTGGCGAACATGCTAATACTAAATAATTACTTTTAGGGTTTTCATTTTAGAAAAGAGCTCCTTGCTTGCAACAGGAGAAATCAAAAGCTCTTGATGATTCTGTGTAGTGACAACATTATACTATGAGCAAAATGCACTTATGTCACCTAGAATATTTGAAATAAACATTTTGCATAATGACAGGTTAACTATTTCTCAAAGTAAATAGTTCGGTGAACTTGTCTTTTAGAGAATCATAGTTTTGTCACTTGGAAGGAAGTTGGACTGCAAAGACAGATATTTTGAATGCAAAGGGCCTTAATGATAGATTATTTAATTAATCATTCATAAATTGAAGGCGGATATCTAGTGCTTTCAAAAGACAAAACAATAATAAAAGATATATGGGGGAATGCTCTAGACCCTGGCCGGGACCATCACTCGGTGCCTTAACTTGCCCAAGGAAACACTAATATGGCATGACGCATAGAGCATTATCAGAAATGGAAAAATTTCAAAATAAAATTCTAGTCGGGATACTCATTCATTAAGTAAAATACTACGTTTTTCAAAATAAATACTTCTAATTAATTAATAACTAGAGGTTCATGAAATGGCTCTAAGGCCAAAACTGAAATGCAAATCATAGTAACATGCTAGTCATAGGAACATGCTAGACTGATCTATCTATGCAGCCTTAACTGAAATAAGTCTATCGGGACAAGGTACCCACATGACCATAGCTAAGCAAAACAAAATGAGATGACTATGCCCCACAGGGAGAGTGGGGCTCACTAAAAGTTGAGTTTGTAGACCCTAATGTGAAATCTGATTGCTTGTCTAAGTGCCTAAACCTGCATTTTGAAATGCAGCACCCCAAAGTAAAGGGATGAAGTACATATTGAATTGTACTGTATGTAAGGGCAGAATGAAACATGACACATAGCTGAAAGGGAGAGGGCAACCAAGAAAAATTCTAAATCATAACATAGAAATAAGATAAAGGGGTAGAAATCATTAGTTGACCTTAACATTTGCATTTCTCCATTCATTAGTTTATTATTTGAGTTTATAGTGTAATCGACATGATCCACGTTGTGAATACATGGAGTCTGATCTCAGCCCCATCAATTAAGTTATCTGATACTTTGTCGGGTATGAAACATACATAACATAGTTTCGCTAGCAAAGGATCCGTAATGTGTCTCGTTGAACAACATAAAGGATATGCCTGGCTCCAAATCCTACGTTGGCAACTATTGTTTCAGATGCTTGTCGTATAGGTGTTCATGGTGTTCGTAGTGAGTTTTCATGAACAAAGCTCATCAAAATCATACCTTGCCCTAGTTATCCCATGGAGGAGAAATTTTGGTTTTTTTTCAATAAATAGGATACGTGGAAGAACAATAATGTTCCCACGCAATGGAATAGCCTTATATACCTTAATCTCTCCAAAATAATTGAAGAACAACTCTAACTTCGAAGAACTCCAAAAATCCATTCTTGAACATTGTGTTAGGTTTTCTCGGACACCCAAAGATTATAGCATAGAATCTTGTTAAGAATTTTGTAATTATTGATTAGACGTGTTTAAAAATACTTAGTAATACATGGAACTTATCTTGGTGTTGGAGGTTGAGGAGAGGAGAGAAAACCAACTTAAGGGCGTGAAAGAATGAAAAATTTCAGAAAAAACGAACTTATATTGAGTCCCGTCGGCCCTATATGCGTCGGATATGCTGGCTGCGTATGCTGCGAATGTTCTGCAGCAGATCTAACGCACATCAAAACCAGAAATCATGGCAAGTTTTTGGCCGAAATGGAGCCAACATATTGCGATATGCAGCAGCATATTGCTACAGTTCACTGCACTGCCTCCTTTAGTAAAATGATCATATTTCCTCATAGAAAATTCCAAATGATGAGCGGTTCGATGCGTTGGAAGGAAAACTTGACTCGAAGACCTTTAATTTGGTGGGTAATTCACCACCTAATTCTTCATATTTTGGGATAACTTGTTTGAAGTTGGACCTTGCGCGAGCTTATGCGAAAACTTACTCTATGGGGAGGCTTCCAACCCAACTTTGTTTTATAATTCTCTTATGACCTTAAATCACCTAAACACACTCCGCACACTCAAACCTTGATCTTTACACCTAAGTACAACCAAATTCACCCGGTACAGGTCTATTTATATTTGTCAAATAGATCAAACCATAGCCTGAAGGCACGAGGTGTTACATGAACAAATGGTGTGATTTAGCTAAATTAAATGCTTGGTAGTAAAGGTGACATTCTACCAGCACGTTCTTAATGCTGAATACAACTTTACCATTCTAAAAAAAAAGGTGACATTCTAGTATGAGTAAAAGATCATGGAAGAGCGCCAATTGGTGGCATCAATGCTACCTATTCTATTTCATGTGTACTGTACTGGAAGGTGTTATGGAGAATTTTTTGCACAGATGTTTATGGTCCACATAACAATAAGGTAAGGACTTATGCCTTGAATTAGCAGCAGAGAGTGTCCTATGGGATATCCCATGGGTCATAGGAGGAGATTTTAGCGTCACAAGGTTTGGAGGTGAAAGGAAAAAATTTCAGCGGTAGGTCACGGGTAATTTGTTGTTCTCTGATCTTATCAAGATTTATCATTGGTAGACCCACCATTGTAAGGGGCAAGATACACGTGGTCAAGGGGTGAGAACAATGACCAAGCCCCTAGAATTGACAGATTTCTCACATCATGGGAATGGAGTGAAGCCTTCAGAGCAATAAAGCAAGCCACCCTACCTTAAACTTTATCAGATCACGAGCACATCTTGCTGGAACGTGAATTAGAGACAATCAAATCATATCTCAAATTAAAAATATATGGTTGAAATAGATGGTTTTATTGATAAAGTAGAATACTAGAGTTATAATGTAAATGTCAGTCTTGGCTGTATTTTAATGCAGAAGCTTTTTAACAGGGATATCAAAGCTTGGATAATGAGGAGATATTTTGTAGAATTGAAGAAAGACCGTGTTCGATGTTTCTGGAACCGTAATATGGCTTTAAATACCACCCTTGTGCTGAAAGATTAATAGTATATCTTATCTCTCTACAAAAAGAGGATAAAATTTTGGTGATCATTTCTGTAATTGACAAAAATGCTGAAAATAGGCCACTATCAAAACTGGAGAAACATGAGACCCTTGTGGACCTGCCCCTCCCCAGGCCCTTTGCATAGCGGGAGCTTTAGTGCACCGGGTTGCCCCTTTAACAGGAGAAATACGAGAAAATCACAATTTATTTGCGCTTCAAGAATTAGGCAAAGCAGAAGAGACAAAGAAGATAAAAAAAGAAAACTATAGTGGCTAGGAAAGCTCCGGAGATTCTATGGGAAATTGAAAACGTCGAAGTAAGCTGTGGCTTATAAATAGGAAGATGAGGAGATAAGGGGCGAAGGATATTCATGATATTCGGAAAGATTTCTGTTCATTCGCTCTGCGAGCAGAGCGGTATACCGAAAAAAAGAAGCGACTACCTTACTTAAATCATGGAGATGAAAGTTTACATGCCTTTGGTTGAAAGAAAGGGACAAACACATGAAGTTCTTTCAGAGAATGGCGGATGCACACAAAAGAAACCACAATAACAAATCAATGGTGAGAGTGGAAATTATTGAATACAAGAACAATGTAGAAAATGCAATTCCTACCTTCTCCCGGCTGCTATACACAAATATGAACATTGGGACCAACTGTCTAGCTGGAGGAACTGATTAGTAACTTGGTGTCACTGAAGAGGAAAAGGAATGGTTGGGGATAACATTCGAAGGTGATCAATTATGGTGCCCCAGCCAAGGACTCAGGCCCAAACGACTTACAATGCCATTTTTCTAGAAATCGTGGCATATAATAAAAATGATCCTGAGAGCCCTAGAAAACTTCCACCAACACTGCCAGATGATTAAAAGCAAAGCATTTGTAATACTTCTTTTACAATGTTGGTGCCAAAAAAGAATGGGCAATTGGGTTGAAAGATTTCATGCCTATAAGTCTAATTGCAAATGTATATAAAATCTTAATTAAGGTATTTGTCGAAAGGATGAAGACAAAAATAAATAAACTGGTTTTTATTTACCAAGATGCCTTCTTACATGGAACACAAATCACAAATTCTGCTCTCGTAACAAATGAAATCTTGGCTTAGAGATTGAAACAAGGGCAAATAGTGATATGTAATCTGGATATTGAAAAGATATTTTGCCATCTTAGTTGGTTAGTTCTATTACTGGCACTACAAAAATGAGCTTTGGTGATAGATGGTTGAAATGGGTAAAATTTTGCATGTGAATGATCGTACTCAATCCTTGTTAATATATATTAGACAAGGAGACCCTTTATTCCCCGTCCTGCTTGTATTATAGTTATGGAAGGACCAAATAAACTATCGGAAGTGGCAATACAAAGGCAATGGATCTAGGGGTTTAGCATTGGCTACAAGAATGTTGGTTTAATCAATTTACTCACTTTATGGAGATGACACTTTGACTTTTTGCGAGGCAGAACATATCCAAGTCCTACTACCAAGAGTGATGCTTCGCATCTTTGAAGCACTATCAAGACTGCATATTAATATGAGGGACATAATATATGCTTTGAATAAAATATTCCCTGGAGCTTGCTGATATTTACCGTTGCAGTTGGTACATTTCCTACCACTTATCTTGGCCTACCACTAGGTGATAAGTTCAAGTCTATATAGATTTGGCAGGGTATATTAGAGAAATTCGAGCGACGAGCATAGATTGTTCACCTGGCAAAGACAGTAATTGGCCATGGGAGGTTGTCTTTAATAAATAGCGTGTTAAATGGTATATCAACATAGTTCATGTCCCTATTCCCCATCTAATCAATGTTCTAAGTAGATGGACAGACTATGGAGGGATTTTCTTTAGAAACAACTCTTAACACAAATTTCTCTTGGTTAAATGAGACAAAATTGTGCTTCTATAACATTGTGGAGGTTTGGGAATAAGCCAATAAGGAATCTAACTTGCATAATAAGAGTTTACTTATGACGTGGCTATAGATATATTCTAATGAGCAAAACACATAATGGAGTCAGATCATAAAGGCTAAACATGGTGAGTGTTGGAATATGAATAGTAATAACATATTGAATTCTACTTGGAAAAGAATTGTAATATAGTGTCCTATTAGGAATAGGATTACAATGTAGTGTTTATAAATAGGGTCTCAATATAATAATTTAGGTACAACAATTTCAATAATGTTTTCTCTCATAATTTTCACATGGTATCAGAGCAGGTTTTGTGAGAAAATTTTTAGGAAGAAAACTCAATAAGACAGCCCGGTACTTCAATTTCTGGCGACTGTCAAGTCCAATTTGAGCCCTCGTCTATTTTTTAAGTGTTGTATGCAAAAACCAACACCACCATGAGGTGAGAAACACCCCGGCAAACAAACCCCAGTGCTTGAATCTCATCTCCGGCGATCCCCTGCCGCCACGCGCGGCCGATATTTTCTGATTTGTGCTTCACGCGCCGACGCGTGCGGTTTATTCCGGCCAAGTTATTTTTTCCATCTAGGTCGCCACTTCATTACAAGGCTGTACCAATAGTTTTTTTCTTGATTCCGACAAGTCAAGATTTTGATCGTCGGAACCTAAATTCTGGCAACTTTTACGACAATTTCATTTTTTTTAGTAGCCTCGCTTATTTATTCCGAGGCTGCTCATATGATTATTTTCTGATTCCGAGCAACTTTCGAACATCAGGTCTTATATTCGACGACTTTCCTTTTTTTTGGGGCCAAATTCCAACAGTATTTCTTTTTCATGATTAAATCTGAATCTTAATGAGGAGATCAGAAACTCATCTGTCAGAGTTTATGAAGAATCACCGAAGGGAAGGTCAATTTGGAAGATCTCGACCTAGGTTTAGTTATTGTAAAAGGTTTGGACATACTCGTGGCGTATGCTATTCTCGACATAAGTGTAGTTATTGTAAAAGGCTTGGACATACTCGTGGAATCTGCTATTCTTTGCATGGTCAGCCATCTAAAAATGCTCATATTGCTCAGTCTAACACCACAGGTGATCAACGGGTATATTTATCTGACAAAGAATTTAATGAGTATCTTCAGTATTAAGCAAGTAAACATATATGTCTACCAATAGCCTAAACTGCAAAATCTCTTACCTTTGGATCATGGGTTATGGACTAAGGCGCGCTTCTGACCATATTTCTGGTGACAAATCACTTCTGTCTGATATTGTTTATTCACAATCTTTTCTTGCTATTACTTTAGCTAATGGAATTCGAACAGAGCCAAAAGGAGTTGGATAAGACAAACCCTTATCTTCTGTCACTCTAGACTCTAGACTCTGTTCTTTATGTCCTTGGTTGTCCTTTTAATCTTACATCTGTGAGTTGTTTGACACGTGCTCTTGATTGTAGTATAACCTTTTTTGATAATTCTTTTCTAATGCAGGACCGCAAAACGGGACAGACAATTCGCATAGGACATGAATCACAGGGCCTTTACCATCTTACCTCTTCAAATTCCTTCACAGCATGCTCTGCTACAGATCCTTCCGACCTTATACACAAATGTTTGGGACATCCTAGTCTATCCAAGCTACAAAAGATGGTGCCTAGTTTGTCTGGTCTATCCTCATTAGATTGTGAGTCGTGTCAACTTGGGAAACACACCCGTGCTACTTTTTCACATAGTATTGCGAGTCGCTCAAAGTCTATTTTCTCATTAGTACATTCCGATATTTAGGGTCCTAATAGAGTCAGTTCACCCTTAGGATTTCGTTACTTTGTTACTTTCATCGATAATTTTTCAAGATGTACTTTGGTTTACTTAATGAAAGATTGTTCCGAGTTATTCTCTATATTCAAAAGTTTTTGTGCTGAAATACAAAATCAATTTGGTGTTTCTATTCGTGCTTTTCGTAGTGATAATGCTTTAGAATACTTATCCTCCTAGTTTCAGGAGTTCATGACTCATCAAGGAATCATTCACCAAACATCATATCCATACACCCCTCAACAGAACGGTATAGCAGAAAGGAAAAATAGGCATCTCATTGAGACTGCTCGCACTCTTCTCATTGAATCCCATGTTCCACTTCGTTTTTGGGGCGATGCGGTCCTTGCATCTGGCTATCTCATTAATAGAATGCCATTATCTTCGATCTAGAATAAGGTTCCCCATTCCATACTATTTCCTCAGTCACATCTCTACTCTATTCTCCATTGTGTTTTTGAGAGCACATGTTTTGTTCATAACTTAGCCCTAGGAAAAGATAAATTAGCCCCTCGTGCTCTCAAATGTGTCTTCCTTGGTTACTCTCGAGTTCAAAAAGGGTATTGATGCTATTCACCTGTTCTGGGTCGCTACCTTATGTTCGCTGATGTCACATTCTTTGAATCTCAACTTTTCTATACATCTTTTGATCATTTTATTATCTCTGAGTTTTTATCCATACCTCCGGTCTTACCCACATCAATCTTTGAGGAATCTACGGTTACTTCTCCATCTCCAGCTACAGTGCCACCTTTTTTAACTTATCATCGCCGCCCACATCCAGTATCAGTCCCAGATGATTCATGTCCTGCGCCTGACGCTTCCCCTACTGCGGACCTTCCTCTTCTTAGTCAACTAGTTGCACTTCAAAAAGGTATAAGATCCACTCGTAATGCTAACCCACATTATACTTTCTTGAGTTATCATCGTTTGTCATCACCCTATTATGCTTTTGTATTATCTTTGTCCTCTATTTCCATTTCTAAGACTACAGGTGAAGCACTTTCCCATTCAGGATGGAAAAACAGGCTATGATTGATGAGATGTTTGCTTTACATACGAGTGGTACTTGGGAGCTAGTTTCCCTTCCTACAGGTAAATCTACTGATGGTTGTCGTTGGGTTTATACAGTCAAAGTTGGTCCAAATGGTCAGGTTGATCGGCTGAAGGCTCACCTTGTTGTCAAAGGATATACACAGATATTTGGGCTTGATTATAGTGACACTTTTTCTTCCGTGGCTAAAATAACATTTGTCCGTCTTTCTCTTTATGGCTGCATTCGTCATTGGCCTCTTTATTAGTTGGACGTTAAGAATGCTTTTCTACATGGTGATCTTGAGGAAGAAGTTTATATGGAGCAACCACCTGGTTTTGTTGCTCAGGGGGAGTTTAGTAGCCTTGTATGTCGATTGCGCAAGTTACTCTATGGTTTGAAACAATCTCCTCGAGCCTGGTTCGGAAAGTTTAGCACAGTTATTCAGGAGTTTGGCATGATTCGTAGTGGAGATGATCATTCAGTGTTTTATCGCTAGTCTAAACCAAATCTGTGTATTTATTTGGTGGTTTATGTTGACGATATTGTTATCATCGGCAATGATCAAGATGGTATCACTAACTTGAAGCAACATCTTTTTCAGCATTTTCAAACTAAAGACCTTGGCAGATTGAAATACTTTCTAGGTATTGAGGTTGCTCAGTCCAGTTCAGGTATTGTTATTTCTCAATGCAAGTATGCTTTAGACATTCTTGAGGAAACAAGAATGATGGGATGTTGATCCATTGACACTCCTATGGATCTAAATGCTAAACTTCTGCCAAGAAAGGGGGAGCCACTCAGTGATCCTGAGAGGTATAGGCAGTTGGTTGGAAAGTTGAATTATCTTACAGTGACTAGACCTGACATCTTTTTTCCTGTGAGTGTTGTAAGTCAGTTTATGACTTCCCCCTGTGATAGTTATTGGGATACAGTTGTTCGGATTTTGCGATATATAAAGTCATCTCCAGGTAAAGAATTACTCTTCGAGGATCGAGGCCATGGGCATATAATTGGATATACTGATGCTGATTGGGCAGGATCACCCTTTGATAAACGTTCTACATCTGGATATTGTGTTTTAGTAGGAGGTAATTTGGTGTCCTGGAAGAGGAAGAAACAGAGTGTGGTTGCTCGATCTAGTGCCGAAGCAGAATATCGAGCAATGACTGCAGCAACTTGCAAGCTGGTTTGGATCAAGCAATTGTTGAGAGAATTAAAATTTGGAGAAACTGGTAAGATGGAACTTGTATGTGATAATTAGGCAACCCTTCATATTGCATCTAATCCAGTGTTCTATGAGAGGACCAAGCACATAGAGATTGATTGTCACTGTGTCAGAGAAAAGATACTCTCGGGAGATATTGTTACAAAATTTGTGAAGTCGAATGATCAACTTGCAGATATTCCTCACCAGTCCTCGTATTAATTACATTTGTAACAAGCTTATGACTTGTATGCACCAGCTTGAGGGGGAGTGTTAGAATATGAATAGGAATAACATATTGAATTCTACTTGGAAAGGGATTGTAATGTAGTGTCCTATTAGGAATAAGATTGGAATGTAGTGTCTATAAATAGGGTCTCAATGTAATAATTTAGATACAACAATTTCAATAATATTTTCTCTCATATTTTTCACAGTGAGGATAGCTACTAGCATACTAAATTAACTCAATACCCATATGATTTGCCCGTGAAAGTTCATAAGCTATGTTGCTCGGACTCTTCAAAAATGACAACGGGTGCATGTCGGATTCTCACAAAGTAGTGTATTTTTGGAGAATCCGACACTGGTGCAGCGTTGAAAGTGAAGAGTCCGCACAGCTTAGTTCATAAGTAAGCTGTTCTGAATTTCCAGCTGCAATACCCACCTTAAAGTGGGTAATGGAGGAGTAACCAAGGGTGTGGCCGAGTGGTCATTGAAGTGGGTTGAGAACCATGAGGTTTCAGGTTCAAGTCCTAGCGGAGACAAAAAACACTAGGGAATTTCTTCCCATCTGTCCAAAGACTTGGTGGATAGAGTTACCCGGTACATATGTTGGTGAGAGGTAGCAGGTGGCCAGTGAAATTAGTCTAGGTCCGCGCAAGCTAGACTGGACTCCACGGTTAGAAAAAGAAAATCACCTTGCAAGAGGAATTCCAGCAGCTCTATCAGCTTTCTTTGCTTCCCATGCCACAGATAACCAATATAGCAGAGATGACCACTGGATTTTATTTTTTAGAAGAAACATACAAGACTGGGAACTGTGGAGGAGGTTATGAATCTTTTGGCAAAACTGGATGCAGTTGCGATTAACTCTCTAATGAAAGATACGTTGGTATGCAATAATAGCAAAGTTGGTATGTTTACTGTGAAGTCATTTTACTTAAATATGTCCAACAGCAGCAACATCATCAAAAATTGGCCATGGAATCTAGTCTGGAAAGTCAAGATCCTTACCAAGATTGCATGCTTTAGCTGGACAGCCCTCTCTGGTGGGTGTTAACACATGAGAACTTGATAAAATGGGGTGTCTCACTCAGAAGCAGATGTTATATGTTCTTACTACAGTCTGAAGATACATGCCATCTCCTACTCCACGGTCATCTACCTAGAGAAATTTGGTCCATGTTCTACTGCCTTTTTGGGGTACAGTGACTAATGCCCTACAGCATCGAGAAAGCCTACAAGAGTTGCGATTAATGAGAAGTCAGGAAAACTATCCAGAAGAAGATATGGCAGATGGTGGCATCTTGCTTTTTTTTTTTTTGGGTGTTTGTGGACATATGCTTTGATTGATTTTTAACTCCATCACACATACTTATAACTAGGTGCTACATTAGTCCTTTTGGTTGGGGTAGGCTTCATACTGTGGATAGTTTCAACCAATTTGACTTTGGCATCTCCTTAGAACACATATAGGAATCATTGTAGTGGAGCTGTTCCTTTTCTTTACTATCCTTGGAATTCCTGCATTTACTTGATGCTGTTCAATGAAAAATAAAACTACTTTACTTGATCCAAAAAAAAGCAGGGATATTATGACATACAAAATATTGATTATTAGATCTTCTACTAAATTACTAAATGAGCCTTCAAAATGATGTTATTATACTCCATTGATAAAAGAGAAAAAGAAGCATGGAAGAAATCCACATAGGAGGTTTGAACCTATCACCTCTGTCAAGTAACAAAACAGCTCTTCCACATAGGAGGTTTGAACCTATCACCTCTGTCAAGTAACAAAACAGCTCGACCACTGGAATAGGAGCATACACTTGTCAAGTGGTGTCATTTGATATTATGTGTTTTTCCCTCATGTATTATTTACTAGTGGGATGTAGCCCGTGCTGGCTGTGCATGGTATAATCCCTCCGAGGGCAACTCCCATACAATTCTTGTAAGGATCGGAGAAGCTTCTATAAGGATTCTCACTTCTCTCTTAAGGGTGACATGTATTCTTATCTTCATTTTAAAGATTCTAGAGAATTTCTTAATCAAACTCATTTTCTAAAGGTGAACTTAGCCAAAAAAGTCTTTTTTTTTCCGTACAGTCTCAACGTCCTCGTTGAGAGTCACTCGATGAGATGTCTAGTAGTTTGTGACTTGGTCTTCGAATCCTAAGTCTCAGCCTTTTTCCGGCTTGCCTCGCTCTTAGGTTGGCCTTTCTACTTGACTAAGTAGTACCCCTCTTCAATTGGGCTTATTGCTATTGATTCAATGATCTCTATAGGACGTGGTCAACGAGAATTAATTAGTGGGGACAGACCCTAATAGCTGTTAGTCTGTAGCATATCTGTTGTCAGCACACAAACTAAAGAAGAAATCTCAACATTAGCTTGTATTTCCTTGCAAGAACAAAGGGAATATCATTTTTTCCTCTTAAAGCAGTTGAAACCAAGCAGGAGCATGCTAATTAACTAACAATTCAACATACATTTTTTTTCAATTATTATTGCTTGTTTTCTGATGGTCTCCGTATCCTTTCTCAAAATTTCGGTAGAGGGCTTGTTCATCATCACAGGAACCGCCCTTTGTAGATTTTC
>NC_061112.1:45867979-45890340 GCF_002878395.1 Capsicum annuum
GTAGAGGGCTTGTTCATCATCACAGGAACCGCCCTTTGTAGATTTTCAGGATTCAACTACTCAGCAGGAATGAAGTGATGATGAAAACAATAATTTGCTTCCTGAATATGATGTGAAACAACTAACAACTTTGCTGTGCACCCCCGGGATTAGTCGGGACTCGAAGAGTCTCGGAAACCCGGCGCTAGTCAAAAAAGAAAAAAAAAATTAACAACTTTGATAAAATTATAGAAGTGAGCAGGAAAAGTTCACTAAAACAAACAGACAGACAACATGTATAGTTGAGGATTAACAATCACTTTCTTAATGATGGAAGCTTTACATAGGTGCGGGTTCTCTTAAATTTGTTCACTTTCACTGAACTCTTAATTTGAGGGTGTGAGGATGCATTTTTAAAGTGTGTCAGAATGATTGATTGTTTGAGTTTTTCCGAGTGAGTTTATTGTACGAAACTAATGATGTATAATGAACAATATTGCTTTAGCTATAGTTCGAAAGAGAGGAGAATCTCAATAATGAATGATGCAGAAGTTGGAGGAAACTTTTGGTTCTAAAGATCGTATAAATAAGAAATTCTCTTACTATTTAAGTGTTGTTGGTAAGGACAATTAAAAACTTTCAACAGCATAGTTCGAGTTACTACTTCGTAAATGGAAGAGCCATCAACTAGATTTTGAGCAGTGGACTCATTCACGCAACACAAGTTAGTATTGTGATGTTCAGTGGAGGTTCTTGAAGTTGACCCTAAAAAAAGGAATTCTCTTATTATATAAGCGTGGTTGGTAAGCATAATCTACAACTTTGAATATCATACTTCGAGCTTACTAGTTTTGAAAACAGAAGAGCTAGCTAGATTTCTATCCTTATGAAAAGCAGTGGAATCAAGCACTATAGACACATTTGCTAGGATACACAAAGATAAGAGATTTCAATGCAACCATTTTGACATGCATAGGAGTGACATGCATGAAATGTCGTAAATACATAAATGCTTTCCTGTTGATTTGGAGCAGCTGAAAATGGTGGCGCACTAACCCTTTTCCCGGATAGGGCATGAGGGTGTGGTTTTGTTAGGTCTTTGGTGAAGCAGTTCCGAATTAAATTTAGATGAAGCTGGCATCCTGGTGAAATTACTTATTGGATTTTCTGTTCTAGAATGAACGGAGGCTCTTTGTCGTTGCAGTAAGTCAATTTCTCGTTTATCAACTGAGACAACATTATACATTTCACGCTGCTGCTATTTTATTCTCTGACATCTTTCTTCAGAACAGCTGTGTCTCCCTTTCTGTTTACGACCAAACATCTCAACACATTATGCCTAAACTTAGAAACCAAAATTATGTTCGAAAGCGCAATATGAATAAGCACTCAAACAAAACGAACAATAAAGAGAAGATTTGGAAAGGTTATAAGTGCAGTAGAACAAACCTAGGAAACAAAACAACAAGCACTAATCACCCTATTCCTAAAAATTGGCTTCAAGTAATATAATAATGCAGAAATTCAGTCCCCCCTCCCACCTTCAAATTCATCCTTTCTTTTCTTTATTTCTTCTATTAAGCAAATCATAAGTGGGAAAAGAATACATGTGTATGCTCTATAAATTTCTTCGACTTTCTAAGCGGCGGCCAGAATCACAGCAACGAAAACAACATCACAGATTTCAACAGCAAAAATCACAACACAAATTTGGAGAAAAGCTAGTGATGCAATTTCCTTGGTCGAAACAAAAAAACCCAGAGTAAACCGCTTGAAACCTGTAGAAATAGTAATTAACCCTCAATTGCTCCCTCCGTCCATCAGTAATTAAGAAATAGTAAATGATATGAGTAATTAAGAAATAGTAAATGATATGGGTAATTTTACCGTATTACTCTTTGAGTATAATAATTTAATGCTTTGGAAAGTGCACTGGATAATGAATAGTTATTAAATTCTAAGGGTAAAATGGATAGAAATAGGTGAATAGCAAGCACTACGTTAATCAATCAAAGGGAAGAAGCCGACCAAATACAAAGGAAAAACGGGGACCAAATACAAGGGAAAAGCGAGGACTTGCATCCGAAGATGGATAAAAAGAGGCTCAAGCCTTTCATCACAAAACTGCTACAAAATGACCAAAATGCCAATCCTAGATAAACAAACATGTCGATGGTGTGTTGTCTGCTTCAGCTGCCACCACTGTGACTTCTAATATAGGAGAATCATATGTACATTTAATGAAAATATTCTACAAAGTGGTGTCAGATGACATCAATTAGCAATATGCATCCACCTCTCACAGTAATTTAGTATGCTCTGATATGAGAATGAATGACGCCGTTTTTCACATTATCTTTTGGTACTCATGTTGGGATATAAAACTCAATTTAGAATGCATAATTTAGGACCCATTTGGCCATATATATCCCAAGTAGTTTTTGGGTAAATTTTGGCAAAATTTGTTTGGCCATAGAATTTGTCAATTTTCAAAAACCCAAGATACCAAAAATTCACAAAAGTGGTTTTTGGGTTCTTTCAAAAATTTAAAACTTACTCCATATTTTTATTTTATAAAAAGAACCCACTAATTATTACTCCAACTATAATTCTGGCTGCCCACCCTCTCATTAAATGCGTTCTTATTAAAGAGATTGTTTATCGAATATGAGAAGATTATATCAAAGAATAGCTAGTTACTACCGTTGTTATTATTTTGTCTTTTTTGCATCGATGGATCTTTATATCTAACTGTAATTTAACAAATTGTAGTGACTGCAATTTTTAGTATTACTATTAGTAGTTTTATTAAAATATCGTGTTATGATTTTTGAATGATGATATTGTACTGATTGATGAGACTCTTGGAGGTAAGTTGGAGGTTTGGAGATAGACCCTTATCTAAAGGATTTAGGTTGAGCAGGATCAAGACGGAGTACTTGGAATGTAAGTTTAGTGATGTGTCGCATGAGGCTGACGTGGCAGTGAAGGCTGAAGCTGGATTCTTAAGTCATTCAGAAGAGGGAGAGTTTCAAGTGTCTTAGGTCTATGATTCAGGGAAATAGTGAGATTGAAGAGGATGTCACGCACCGTATTGGTGCAGGGTGGTTGAAATGCTTGCTTTGGGGGGTTTTGTGTGATAAGAAGGTGCCTCCAAAGCTTAAAGGTAAGTTCTACAAAGTGGTAGTCCAATCGACTATGTTGTATGGAGTGGAGTGTTGGTTAGTTAAGAACTCTCACATCCAAAAGTTAAAGGTGGTGGAGATGGGGATGTTGCGATAGATGTTTGGACTTGTCAGGAGTGATATGGTTAGAAATGAGATTATTCGGGAGAAGATGGGGGTGGCTTCAGTGGAGGACAAAGATGCAGGAAGTGAGGTTGCGATGGTTTGGACATGTGATGAGGAGGGGAACGGATGCTCCAGTATGAAGGTGTGAGAGGCTGGTTATAGATAGTTTTAGGCGGGGTAGAGGTAAGTCGAAGAAGTATTGGAGGGAGGTGATTAATCATGATATAGATCAATTACAACTTATAGAGGACATGATCCTTGATAGGAAGGTGTGGAGGACTCAGATTAGGCTAGAGAGTTAGTGGGTAGGAGTTCAGTTGTTATAGTAGGGAAGAATGCTGTGTTTGTATTTGTGCCTGGAGTTTCTTATTCGTGGTGTTTTGGTGATGTCTATGATGTTGGATAGATAGTCTATAGTAGTACCTTGTGGGTGTCTTATTTCCTTTATTTTCTAGCAGTGTGTTATCCCATCTTATTGTGTGCTTTGATGTTATTTGTTTGTTATACTGTTACATGTTCTCAGCCGGGGGTCTATCGGAAACAACCTCTCTACTTCATCTGAGGTATTGGTATGGACTGCGTACACTTTACCCTCTCCAGACCCCACTTTGTGGGAATACACTGGATATGTTGTTCTTGTTGTTGTTGTGTTGTCTAGTTCATTATAAAAATGATAATTTTGTGTCAAATTACTTTTAGTTTCTGAGGCATGTATAATTCATCTTTCGATCAATTTTACAAATTATAAGGGATCAATTTTACAAATTATAAGGGTTGGGCCACAGGGGTTATTGTACGCAACTTTACCCTGCATTTCTATAGACCCTTGTCGAGCATAGGGGAGCTTAGTACCGAGATGCCTTCCTTTGATGAAGTTGTATTATACTATACAACAACAACAACATACCCAGAAATTGTGTCAAATTTATGAGTATTTTTAATAGTTTTTAGAACTTATGGGTATAAATCACGTTTCATGTTTCTTTTAAAAAGAGTGAAATATGTTTCCCAGAAACTATGGTTAAACACATGTTGAAACTTCACCCAAAAATGGTTTCTCAAAAATATTTGGGTATCTATGGACAAATGCTAGCTTAGTGTTAGCCTTGTGATACATGATATATTTTCCATTTGCAGTATCTTTGTTCTGAAATCAGTTATCATCCCTGCATTGGAATGGATTTTACCTGGTCATTGCCTACAAATCAATTTGCGAGAGTCATGTTCATTCAACAGTATTTTGGAGTTCTATCGATTCTTGCGTGTTGGACTGGTACAACTTTTTTATGTGAGTATACCCTTCTCAATATGCGCCTAGTAGTGACCTCTTCATTAATCATGTGATTAAGGTGCATTTGATTTATTTTCCTTAGATTTTCTGTGTGAAAATGTAATAGCCTACTTTTGTAGACATGCTAATTGAGTTTAGCAGAAGCTTAACCAATCCGAAATCTGATTGAGTTTAGCAGAAGCTTAACCAATCCGAAATCTGAACTTAGAGGAAAGAAAAACATTTATTTCCTTTTGTCTACTGATATGTGTGCCATACAAGTGCCAACTGGATTGAATTAAATTGGCATCCTTTCCGTACTAATTTTCATTACAGAATTTAGATGCATGCGGGTTGAGTGCAAGAAAGAAACTTACGGTGTATTTTCTCAAGGAAATCTGAACATTTTAATAGCAGTATATAAGTGATGATCACTCCTTGTAAGGCTTGAAGTCATTCGTCTTTCACTTTCTTGCTATTACCTGCAGGGAGCTGCTGAGGTGTAAATAGTTTTTGTGGTGGGCAACATGAATATATATATATATGTATACACACACACATATACTCCCTCCATCCCCATTTAGGTGACACTCTTTCCTTTTTATCAGTGCCAAAAAAGTTTGACACCTTTCTATATTTAGTAACAATCTATGACACCTTTCTATATTTAGTAACAATATAATTTTAAAATACCCAATTTACCATTAAATGAGATGATTTGTAGCCACACAAATATCTTGAGATTTATTTTAGACCACACGTTTCTCAAGTCTTCCTTTTTTTCTTTTAACTCTGTGCGCAGTCAAACACCATTACATAAATTGGGACGGAGGGATATAATATATAATATAGAATTCTTTTTGTGAAAATCAGATTGTGGAGAATAATACATTTGGGAAACAAGCATGCTCCATCTAGAGTCTGGTTGGATTTAGTATTACTGTTCCTCGATGTTTTGTTAGTTTTTGCTACCTAATGTTTACAAAAAAAAATATGTTTGATGTTGCATCTGTATTATTCGCTGGCGTTTGCCTAATTTCTCTGTTTCATTGTTCCTTGCAGGTTTTCTGGTTCTACCCGTTGTATATATTCAGCCTTATTCTCAGCAATATCTGGTAATAGCTTCCCTTACCTTTTCAGATATCTATACATATATACTAGAAAACTTCCATCCATACCTAGCATGGGCCCAGTAATTGGATTTAGAAAGTTTTTGTTTGATTATAAATATAGTTTTGTTAAACAATTTTTGGCTTTATACTTCAAATCTTATACGGCAAAAGAACCAGTAATATTTTTGCCTCTTTTTTTCCTACTTCTATTTTCAGATTCCTCTTCCTCATTTTTATTTGTTCATCCTGACTTTAATATGCCTTACTGTCTTTCCTTTTTATTTCGTTCATATTTCTTTTGCGTTTTATTTTCAACTTCTCTATTTTATTTTTCGAAATAAGGTGTGAGAGTTTGGTTGTCGAGGGGTGATTTACGACATGGTGCAACTTCAGCTCACCGAATTAGGCCTATTTGATGTTGATTCAATGGCCTATATATATATATAAGTTGTGGAGGACATGTATTAGGGACCCAAGTTTGGGGTAGAAGTGTGTTATCTTGTTGTGTTAGTAGGTAGCAGTGTGTTATCTTGTTATCTGTCCATACTAGTAGCTGTAGTATTATTCCCCTCGTTTGGGACTGCTTTGGACTACTTTTCCTTGAACTGAGGGTCTCTAGGAAATAGCCTCTCTACCTTTTTAGGTAGGTGTAAGGTGGTATGAGATTTACATTCTACTTTCCCAGACCCAACTTTATGAGATCTACTAGGTATGTTGTTAAGTTTAGAAGGATTCTCCAAATTTTCAGTGTTATTCTAATTAAGTACTGCATTGGGTCAACTCATTTAATGGATAAGTTGTACTTATAGTCTGAAATTTTTCTGTACTTTTAGTGTCTATAATGGTTTTCTGGTTATTTGAAATTATAGTGTTGTCTCTAAATTAAGCCTGTTTAATCAATATGTTTAATTCAATGACCCTGATATATAGTCTTGTCACAGTTTAGAAGGATTCTCCAAATTTTCCGTGTCTTGTGTTTTTCCAAATAAAGAGTGCACTATGTCAGTTCATTTAGTTTTAAGAGAATTACTGTCTGTTTTCTTGTTGCTTTAATTGTTAACTAAATATTCTAGTTTAGTGTAGTAGCATATCTTGAGCCGGGGGTCTATCGGAAACAACCTCTCTACTTCTTCGAGGTAGTGGTATGGACTGCGTACATTTTACCCTCCCCAGACCCCACTATGTGGGAATGTACTGGGTTTGTTGTTGTTGTTGTATTTTATTTTTCGAAAATTACTATATCCATTCATTTCCCCAACAGAATTCTACAATAAAACAATAGCCATTCACTTCCCAACAGAATTCTTCAATGAAACTATCTTAGATTTGCATCATTATATAGTTAAAAGGTAAAATAGCACATTTTAATAGACCATGATTAAGTGCTGCTGAAAAAAATTTAAATTTACGACTGCCGAAGATACAAAAAAGTTCAAAAGTTCTTTCTCCCAGGCACTAATCCCAATGTAATTTATAAAAAAACCCTTTTCAATCCACAACCTCACTGGTGGTCCTTTTGATCACCAGAATACCTCTTTTACTTCCTTCTTCTCTCAATCCTTCCTCACCATAGCTACCATCACCCACTTGTGACCCAATCCCAGAAAACCCGCCAACGGAAACTCTCCCACGTGCCCGTACACACCACCCAAATTCCCCTGTCACGCGTGACACCCTTCAGTCAGTTTTTCAACTTATCCAGCTTCAAAAACACTATTTTTCTGGCTACTTCCAACAGAATCAGACCTTTATTTCAAGTCAACAGTAATCATCCACTGTGTTTATTGATAAATCACTCACTGCTAGGATGGAGGAAAATAGAATCTATTTCAATGCAGGGTTCAAATCATTCGATATCACTCGATGGGGAAATGAAGTAATTGAATGCTACGAATGGGTAGAGAGAAGCAGAAAGATGATGCACAGATCTTCCATGAGTAGGAAGGTTATGGAGGGGATATGCTTCTGTCTGAGAGAAGCATCAAAAGAGAAAAAGGAGACCAGCAGATGGTAATTGGCAGATCAAGACTCAGAACACATTTGTACAAGGAAACACAATGAATATGGGAGATTTTTAAGTATTATATCTTTATATAGAGGGGGAAGGACAGGCTTAATAATACCAAAGCTAGCTTTGAATGCTGGGTGGTTAGATATTGCTTTCAAGATTGACAGGTTCATTAGATGCCAGTGGGAGAAGGTGCAAATACCTAGCACAAGGGCATCTACAGATTACCCTTATACTAGGGCTATTCAAGAAAGCAAATGGGAATCGAGGAACCTATGTGAGGTGGAGATCAAAAGCAAGAAAGGAACTGTTGAGGCTCAGGATGAAGTGGATGTTCAGGAAGAGAGTCTGCTAAGGAGATGCCTAGTTGGTTATTGCAGCAAGAAGATCAAAGAAAGGCCAACTTTAGCCGATATTAGAAGATGGACCCCAACAAACTGGAAGAAAGCCTTTGGTATAAATATTTATGAGTTGAATGATGACATGTTTCTGTTTGAGTTCCCTAATAGAAACATGGCAGAACAGACTATTCAAGGCCAGTGGAAATGGAAGGGTAGCAGATTTCTCCTTGAATGGTGGAAGCCAACATCCGGGTGTGCCCCTGTATTTGCAAATACCAAGGAGACCTGGATTAGAGTAGTGGGTTCCTCTTCATCTCTGGTCAAACAAGATTTTCCAAGAGATAGGAGGAATCTGTGGGGTTGGGTGGCGACGGAGGAAGAAACAGAGCTTAAGAATCATATGAAATGGGCTGGGATTCTGGTTGCAAATGGTGTTAGTAGTATCCTAAGAGAAGTGGCTATATCATGAAATGACATCATATTTCATCTTCAAATATGGCCGGAATGCTTGCCTATATTTGAATTCTTGCCGAAAAGTGACGTCGGAAAAGGAGAGGAAAATTATTCGGTCCATAACTTTACCCAAAAGTTCTTCGAGGTGCTTGTCCGTGATGTTGCAAGAGAATCCAGGAATTTAGGGATTTTCTAGTCTCCAACACGTGGTTTGAACTGAGAGAAATGTGTCTTTACCATGTGCGGGGCACGTGAATCGCTTAAGTGAGAATGTTAGAATGGACCTGGATATTGGGCCTAACATAAAGACCAAATGCCCAGATCAAGCAGGTCAAGTGATTGAAAATAATTTCCAAGGTGAAATAAGAAGTTTCTCAGAAAACCAGAGCACGGTAATTCATTTGAAGACATAGAAGCGCAGATGACTATGCATGGTGAAGCTCCATTTTCTGAAATAGTGAGGAAGACAACACAATTAAGGGAAGAGATGGGGTTGTCGATAACAAACGAAGAGGAAGAACAACAGTTGAAGCAGTTGAAGCAGGCATGTCGACCATGAGAAGCCTGCTTCAGCTGCTTATTGTGACTTCTTATATAGGATACTAATAATATAATTTGTGTCATATAAATTGAGATAAAAAAAATAACATATATTAGGCTAGTATCTATATATATATACAAGAGAGAAACAAAGAGAGAGAAGAAGATGAATCCATTCAACAAAAAACATTGACCCGTACGGATGGCAAGCTGTTTTGACCTTTAAATAAGCATAACAAAATCAAAATTGGAAGGAGAAAGGGTAAAACAAATAAATATGATTTGAGTGATTGATAAGGGAACCTGAGACAGTAGATGATGACACGGTGGAGACAGCAAGCCTCTATTACGCCATCGAGCCACAGCAACAACGCTTGCTTTGACTTGCTTCTCAGTCTGCCCGCCAATGGACCGATGCTTTCCATGACACAAGACGAGAAAAGAAATCCCCAACTGACTTGATCGACGACAGCAACTTGGTATTTTCTTTACGAGCATATAGAGAAGCACCGTACCTAATTGGGACAAACAAGACGGAGAAAAGGAAAAGGGAAGGTCTCCCATCACAGACATTACTAGTGCACTGTTTGGACAATAATATTTGTACTAGATATTCAACGGCTACGTAACATATGTTATTTTTTAATCTCAATTTATATAATATAAATAAAATTTAAATAATTAATTATATTTTTAATATGTTTTTAAATATTTTAAATTGTCAACTATTATAATTTATAATATTTATTTGACATTATAATTTATTATTTTAATCTGTTAGCTATTATAATTTATAATATTTTCTTTGTCTAAACTTTTATGGCATTAATAGTTATATATCTTTAAAATAATTTAAGTTTTTAATTATTTTGATTTATAGTACTTTTTCTTCTATTTTAATTTAAATGACACTTATATAATTTCGAGAGCCAACAAAATATCACGATTGGAGTAGTGAAGCAAAAATATCTTAAATGACTCATAATAACTAATTAAAAATGATATAAAAAAATACTTATGAAAATAATTTAAGTGAGTCTCATGTAAGATGTCAAGTCAATTTAAAACATCAAAAGTTAATTTATCATTTTATGTTTATTTTATCTTTTTTATTAATTTATATTAACTTACTCCATGTGTCATTTTCTTTAAGAGCCAAAAGTTCTTCCTCCATTGCTTTCTGCCAACATTTATGCTTGGAAGCTTGTGAGCAACAAGTTGGAATAGAAATGGTGAATAAAGTATAGGAAAAGCTATACCAATTAGGAGTACTTGATAGTCTGGTATATCACCGCGTGGGCTCAAGAGGAGCAGGACTTGAAGAATTCTCAGATTTTAGTAGCTCAAGAGGCTACTTCTTCGGAAGTAGTGGTATGGACGGCATACATTTTACCCTTCGCAGATCTCACTTGGTATGAATACACTGGGTTTGTTGTTGTTGTTGTAATAGTAGTAGTAGCTCAAGAGGAGCAGGACTTGAAGAATTCTCAGATTCTAGTTGTAGCACAGTTTCAGGTGGTGGATCAATATTGGGAGGGGGTAAAGTTGGCCGCCGATGTTCATACACAAATCCAGGGATGAACCTCTTAGAAAAAGATGACAAATCCTCAAAAGTAGGAAGAAAGAGAGAAACAGAAGATGACTCAACATGAGTAGAAAAAAATACTGATTCTTAAAGAAAACAACATTTCTAGAAACATGATATTTATTAGAGCATGAATCATAACAGAGAAAAACCTTTCTGTGAAGTACTATAACCCATACAAATACGACCAAATGTATGAAAATTATCATAGCTAGGATTTTTGTGATAAAGACAAAAATATGGAGATTCAAGATTTAACACTTTTGATGGTAGTCTATTAATTAAGTAAACAGCAGTAGACAAAGCTTCCACCTAATATTTAGATAGAATAGAGGACTCAATCAATAAAGTACGAGTGACATCTAAAAGATGACGATTTTATGTTCAGCAACCCCAGTCACGATTCATTATGTTAGAGCGAACACTCTCAAACTCGGAACGTAACTTCATCAAAAATTGGTCTCGCTTGCTTTGCTCATGATCTGCCTGAATTACAAAAAGAGATTCGGCAGGTATTTTGGAATAAACAATATTTGTAAATTCAACCTATAAATTTTGAAATCCAGAAAAATAATCCTGAATGGATTGATCTCTTTGAGAGTAATGAGCAATTTCATTCTCTAACTGAAAACGTCTAGCACTATTGTCTTGGTAGTAAACCTTTGTTATATAATCCCACAGTCTTGTAAGATCTGAGATTAAGAACAATAAGAGGGTTAATTGACCCCAAAAGCCATGTCATCACGCGAGCATCCTTAATCTTCCAGTCACCTAACTTTGTAGGATCAGTGGGAGCAGGGTCGCTTCAATGTATATGACCCCGTAGTTCTTTTCCTGTGACAAATAATTGAAATTGAAATTCCCAAGAAGAATTTTTTTTCCAGTGAAGCGAATATTGAAGGATTCAATTTGATGCGAAGCCATGTTCTTAAATAGCTATAAAAACGAGAAACACTATAACTTAAAAAAACAACCAGAATGTCCAAGATCAAAAGTCGAAGATTTTGATGAATCGTCAACGCAGCCAAAATTTTCAAAAAATTGAAATGAACCAAGATGGACTCTATGAAACTTGACAGTCTAGAGAAGGCTTTGATGCCATGTCAAATTTGTGTTGAATGTCTCTCAATGTTGAGAGTCTTGCCATTAAATAGAAAGTATTTAAAGATTACATCCCAAAAATCTGCCTTTCCTAGCCCTAAAGATCAGCGACTCTATCCCTTTGAATCTGCTATTGTTCTGTCTCTTTGATTAATACATCATATCTTTATAATTACAAATATAATTTCACTATTAATTCATGATCTTTGAGTTGCCCATCATGCTAACATTTTCAACATATTTCGTGAATTAAAAAATGAAAACAATATAATAGGACAAATTTCTACCCCTTCCATTCAGTTGACAAAAAAAAATCAATAAAAAGGGTTGTTGTATATGTAATGTGAATGTATATGTAACACATTTGATATTGTATAAAAGTTAGTAGTGTATGATATTGTATAAATGGTATATAAACATGCATCGGTATTGTATAAATGGTGTATAAACGTGTATCAATATTGTATGAATAATGTATAAACCTATGTTGATATACTGTATCTATATTGTATAAAAGTTATGTAATGTATCAATATTGTATAAATGATGTATAAATTTGTATTGATACTGTATAAATGATGTATAAACATATATGAATATTGTATAAATAATTATGTAATGTATCGATATTGTATAAATAACTATGCTATGTATCAATATTGTATAAATGGTGTATAAAAGTGTATCGATATTGTATAAAATCTTTGTGCAAAGGAATTAAATATGATGAGACCTTTAAAAGAGAAGGGGAACTGGTGAGACATAGAAATTTTGCAAACATTACAGTTTGGATGATCAGATTAGTTAGCAAGGATTTTAAACTTTAACAGGCACAAAAAATCTCCAGAATTATATTAAACCGTTCGAATGTATGTTTACCATGTGAATTAAAACTTGGACAGTTACAAGAAAATTGAAACTCAAAAAATACCTTCAATAGAGCAAATTGTAAATCTGAGTTAGGACTGATACAAAATTTACAAGAAGAATCTGAGTGATAAATTTGAAACATGTCCAGATCTTCACCACTTAAATCAGATCCCCAATCTGGGTCAATAAATAATCAAATCTACAAACCAAAAGTATGAAAAGGATATCATACACAAATCATGATTTACATTATTCATTTATTTGCAAACGGAAAAGGTGTTTTGAGGAATCCATAATACGCTGGTCGGTTACAACTCGTGGAGTCTTTCAATCCCGACCAACTCAAAATCTCCTCTAAACAATCTCAGATTTAGATATGAGCTTCTCTCGATGTTTTGAGTCTTTTAGTATATAATTCGCTCAAAATGATTCGCGTTTGCGGCACGTCAAATTTTAAGGAACGGAAAGCACTGAAGAAGAAAGTAGGACGAAGAAGAATAAGAAAAAGAGACTAAAGGAGGAAAAGGAAAAAGAAGGCGACGGTACATATTGTGTTGTGGATGTGTGGAACTAAAGTAATTACGTTTTAGATTATATTTTAAATAACTTTCTTTATTATTCTAGAATAGGTTTTAAGTGACCTAGTTTCATAAGTATTAGGGTTAGGGTTTATATTTCCTATTTCCATAAGGATTAGACTTTTGAAAATAGGGTTTTATGTTTCCTACTTTCATAAGGATTAAACTGTTGTAGTATGACTCTTATTTAAGGGGTTTTGGAAGAATAAATCGATAAGTATTTCAGCCAAAATCAAGAGATCGGAGTTCTCTCTTCTATTGATCTCTAAGGTTTCAACTTCCCTTTAACGAGCGGAAGAGATCGGAGTTCTCTCTTCCATTGAACTTTAATGTTTCAGCCTCCCTTTAACGAGCTAAATTTATACATCGCCTTGTGAATCGATCCTTCCCAAAAGATCCTAACATATTGCTAGCAAAATAAGCCGAAAGGCTATTTTGAAAAATAACGGGGTTATTTTTTGGCAAGAAATTTCACCCTAGGATATTTTGTTTATTTTTTCTTAAATTATTCAGATATATTAAGTGATTTTTAATACAAATATAGGGTCAGGAGAAAAGCGATTGGGTTTTACCGAATTCGTAAGTAAAACTATACACCCCTGCATATCAAGGTCTCTAAACTTCCACTTAAGATTGTCTTGGTATCTTGGAGTTCTCTCATACACCTGCTTTTGTAAAGAGGGGGGGTGTTTTTTCGGGGTTATAGTGGTGAAAATCAATCCATCGATCCTCAATTCAAAATTAGGGTGTCATTTATATGAATCCTCTATATCTATCCTAACCTATTTAAATCCAATTTATTTCAATAATAAATAGTTTTAGTTTTTACGCAAACAGGGTTTCTATAAATCACACCACTAATAGCTACATTTTT
This sequence comes from Capsicum annuum, assembly GCF_002878395.1. Classification (NCBI taxonomy): domain Eukaryota; kingdom Viridiplantae; phylum Streptophyta; class Magnoliopsida; order Solanales; family Solanaceae; genus Capsicum; species Capsicum annuum. The sequence continues at coordinate 45,881,981 of NC_061112.1, forward strand.
TTGAGATAACATACCATTAATAGTTGCATGAAAACACAAGTATCTAGCTTGAAATAAAGACTCTTGATGAACACTTAACCTAATGTAAGTATAACAACAACATACTCGGTGTAGTCCCACAAAGTAGGATCTGGGAATATATGTAGACCCGACCTTTACCATTCTACCTCTATGTATGTAGACCCAACCTTTACCTCTACCTTAGAGGTAGAACGGTAGTTTCCAATAACCCTTAACTCAAGATAAAAACAGTCTAGAAAAGAAAGAAATGAAAATACAAACAATAATAAAACCATAGGTTGTAGAAAAACCATATTACAACAAAATAATACCACAATCAACCTACACGAAACAATAGATAATAACAGAAATCGAAAAGTAAGAAACAAGAGTAATACTACGACTATTAGAATGGACAACATGTCAATACACTCCTACCTACTAGTATGGACACAATCCTATCTACTACTCTTCTATCCTAATTTGTGTCCTCCACACCTTTCTATCTTTCTATCTAAGTCCATGTCCTTGGTGAGCTACAATTGTGCTGCAATGCTTCTCTGGTCTACCTTTACCACTCTTAAATCCATCCATAGCCAACCTCTCGCACCTCCGTACTGGGGCATTCATACATCTTCTCATTACATGCCTGAGCTACCTCAACTTTGCTTTTCACATCTTGACTTCCATCGAAGTCATTCTCACCTTGCCTCGGATATCCTCATTTTTTTTATTCTATCTCTCTAGTATACACACATACCTATCATTTTTGAATGTGTGAGTTCTTGACCAGCCAACACTTCGCCCCATCTACCAAGGCCAGTCTAACTCTACTTGTAGAATTGCCTTTAAGCTTTGGAGACACCTTCTTATCACACAATACACAGATGAGCCTCCATTTCATTCACCCTGAACTAATATGGTTAGTGACATGCTAGTTAATCTCCTAATAAACCCAAGATACTTAAAATTATCTCTCTTTTGGATGAACCGTATCAAGCTTCAATTCCACTTCAGCCTCAGGCATCACTTAACTGAACATTCACTACAAGTATTTTGTCTTGTTCTCGCTCTACCTGAAACCTTTAGACTCTGCAGTCTATCTCTAAACTTTTAGCTTATTGTGTCAACTCCATCGAGAGTCCCGACAATCAAAACTACGTCATCCACAAATAACATACACCATGGCACCTTACGTTGAATTTTATTGCATCAATACGTCAAACACAAAGCATAAAAAAAAAGAAACGGACTAAGGGTTAATCCCTGGTGCAACCCAATCAAAACTGGAAAGTGCTCTGAGTTTCCTCCTACTATCCTTACTTGGGTCTTGGCTCCATCATACATATTCTTAATTAACCTAGTGTACGCGACAAGTACACCTCTAGCCTCCGAGCACCTCCAAAGAACCTCATAGAGACTTTGTCGTAAGCGTTTTCTAGGTCGATGAACACCATGTGTAAGTCTTCCTCTCTTATACTGTTCCACCAGTCTCCTTACCAGGTGAATGACTTCTTTAATCGAGCGTCCTGGCGTAAATCTAAACTGATTCTCAGCAATAGTCACGTCCCTCTTTACCTTTATCTCCAGCACCCTTTTCTAAGCTTTCATAATGTGACTCAACGACTTGATATCCCTGTAGTTATTGCAATTTTGAATGTCACACTTGTTCTTGTACAACGTAATCATTATACTCCATCTCCTTGCTTCAGGCATCTTCACCGTCTTGAACACGACATTAAACAATTCAGTCAACCACTCCAAATCTACCCCACCTGAGCTCTTCCAAAATTCCACCGAAATCTCATCTAGTCCGGTTGTGCTATCCCTATGCATCTTGTGAATATCACTCTTCACTTCTACCTTTATACGCCTACAATATCCATAATCGCGATGCTTCTCTGATTGCTCCAAATCTCCTAGCACAATGTCTTTGTCCCACTCTTCGTTCAAGAGTTTATAGTAGTATGACTATCATCTCCTTGTAATGAGTGCCTCCTCTACTAGTACTTTGCCGTCCTTATCCTTGATGCACTTCACTTGGTCGAGATCACGATCTAGCCTATATAACTTTTTATCCCCGCCTTTGTCCTCTATTTCTGCATACCCTATAATGAATTCTTTGTTTATATTGGATTTATGAATTCGTTGTTGTGTTCTATTTTAGCCATGGGCTACAGAGATTTGTAGTGCTTGCATGGCTCTTGAAGCACTTTCCTTCCCTAATTTTAAATCTTGTATCCCTTCTTATTACCTTAACAGCAACAACAAAACCCCAGTATATTCCCACGATGAACAATGGGAATTACTCCATCCATTAAAAGGAAAAAGGAATCCATTTTCAAACGATGAATCTTATCGTGAAAAAAAAATTAGAGTTACTCCATTCGTTTCAATTTGTTTGTCTGGTTTTGACTTGCGTGGAGTCTAAAAAAAGTGAGATTTTTGAACTTTTTTTTTATGATAAACGTGGGGCCTCTCTACTTCGTTAGAGGTAGTGGTATGGTCTGCTTATACTCTACCCTCCCCAGACCCCACGATGTGGGAATCTATTGGGTTTGTTGTTGTTGTTGTGATAAACGTGGGAGCGGAGGGCTTGTGACCTTGACCAAGTGAAGTGCATCAAGGGAGAGAATGATACAATGTTGGTTGAGGATCCCTTATTAGGGAGAGGTGGTAGTCCTATTTTCATAAACTTTTGAACGATGAGGGGGATAAAGGTTTCGTGTTGGGGGACTTAGAGAAATCTGAGGAGTGTCGCGATTATGGTTATTGTAGGCATATCAAGGTTGAGGAGGCCAAGGGGGCTATTTGCAGGATGCGGCGGGGTAGGGCGACGGGGCCAGATGAGATTCCAGTGGACGTTTGGAAAAACACTAGTGGGCAGGCTTGGAGTGGTTGACAAGGTTGTTTAACATCATTTTTAGGGCCGCGAAGTGCCTGAAGCATGGAGGTGGACTACGATGGTTCCATTATATAAGAACAAGGGACATATTCAGAGTTGCAACAACTATAGAGGTATTAAGTTGTTGAGTCATACTATGAAGGTTTGGGAAAGGGTGGTAGAGTTGAGGCTGTGAAGGATTGTGAATATCTTTGAGAATCAGTTCGGTTTTATGCCAGGTCGCTCGACCACTGAGGTAGAACATGGGAGACATTTAGAGTTGCAACAACTATAGAGGTATTAAGTTGTTGAGTCATACTATGAAGGTTTGGGAAAGGATGGTAGAGTTGAGGCTGAGAAGGATCGTGAATATCTCTGAGAATCAGTTCGGTTTTATGCCAGGTCGCTTGACCACTAAGGCCATTCACCTTGTGAGGAGATTAGTGGAGCAGTTCCTTGAGAGGAAGAGGGACTTGCACATGGTGTTTATTGATTTTGAGAAGGCTTATACAGAGTTTTGAGGGAGATTCTGTGGAGGTTGTTGGAGGCTAGAGAGGTGCCCGTAGCGTACACTAGGTCGATTCATGACATGTATAATGGGGCGAAGACTCGTGTGAGGACGGTAGGTGGAGAATTGGAGTACTTTTCAGTTTTGATAGGGTTGCACCAGGGATCGACTCTTAGCCCGTTTTTATTTGCCTTGGTGATGGATGTTTTGACGCGACATATTCAAGGGGAGGTGCCTTGGTGTATGTTATTTGCAGATGATGTTGTACTGATTGACGAGACTTGGGGAGGAGTTAATAATAAGTTGGAGATTTGGAGACAGACGCTTGAGTCTAAAGGATTTCAGTTAAGCAGACCTAAGATGGAGTATTTGGAGTGTAAGTTTAGTGATGTGTCGTAGGAGGCTGGAGTGGTTGTGAAACTGGACTCTCAGGCCATTTAGAAGAGGGAGAATTTCAAGTATCTGGGGTCTATGATTTAGGGTAATAGCGAGATTGACGAGGATGTCACGCATCGTATTGAGGCAGGGTGGTTGAAATGGAGGCTCGCTTCGGGAGTCTTATGTGATACGAAGGTGCCCCCGAAGCTTAAAGGTAAGTTCTACACAGTGGCAGTTCGACCGACTATGTTGTATGGAGCGGGGTGTTGGCCAGTTAAGAACTCTAACTTCCAAAAGTTGAAGGTGGCGGAGATGAGAATGTTGCGATGGATGTGTGGACATACCAGGAAAGATAGGGTGAGAAATGAGATTATTCGAGATAAGGTGAGAGTTGCTTTGGTGGAGGACAAGATGCGAGAAGTGAGGTTACGTTGGTTCGGGCACGTGATGAGGAGGGGCTCGAATGCTCCAGTGCGAAGATGTGAGACACTGGCTAGGCCACACCTTGGGTGCAGAAGACTTGAATTTTGTGGTCTTAAAGTAAAGATATGTAGAATGTACAAAAATGTCCTTTAACTTGTGGTTTTAAACATGCCATATGGAAAGTTAAACTAAAGAGTTGCCAAAAAAAGTAAGAGACAAACATTCTTTTTGAAACAGACTAAAAGTAAGACAAACAAATTGAAACGAGGGACAGTTAACTACTAACATATTTGATTACTATTTTTGTCTTTTGCATTTAATCCATATCGCACATACTCCATCCATCCCCGTCTATGTGATGACACTTAGACTGAGTAGGGAGTTTAGAAAATAAATGACTTTTGAAACTTGTGATTTAAGACAAGTCAAATATGGATTTGTGTGACTCTAAATCATCCCATTAAGAGTACAATAAGAAGTTCAAAACTATGTTGTTTCTAATTATAGAAATGTATCCTCTATGTATGCTACTTGCATCCTCTATTGGTTCTGATATTGGCGTTCATGTTAACATCTGAATTTTTATGATAGTCACCTTCTTGATATATTAGGCCAAGATTGTATTCCCCATGTAACATTGTTAGTCTCGCAATTTTTCTAAATAAATATAATGAACAAGAATCTTTGGAAGTTTCTACATAATATTGACATTTAGAAGATTTCAATCGGGAGGAAAAGTGTAGTATTCAATGTCTGAGTTTTAGCGGAACTTGTTTATGTAGCAAAATTTCACACAGTGGAGTCTGGGGAGGATAGAATGTACGCAGTCCATATCACTATCTCAGAAGTGAGGTAAAGGTAGTTTCCGATAGCCCCCCTGCTCGAGACCAAACAACATAGGAAAAGGCATAATATAAGAACAAGAAACAAAAGGTAGTAACAAAACAACAGACAATAACAAAACAACACAATAGCCAATAGCAGAAACAAGATAACCACCAAATAATACCATCAACAATCTACCCAAAACCACAAACAACGCCCAGAAACTCCAAGAACAAGACAAATGCTCCCATCTACTAGCCCCATTCCTACTAACCTTCTACCCTACTACGCGTCCTCCACACCTTCCTATCTAGAGTTATGTCCTCGGTAAGCAGCAACTGATCCATGTCATTAAACAGCTCCCTCCAATATTTCTTTGGTCTACCTCTACCTTGTCTGAATCGATCTATAGCCAACCTCTCGCACTTTCATACCGGGGCATCCGTGCTCCTTCGCATCACATGCCCGAACCATCTCAATCTCTCTTCATGCATCTTGTCTTCTACAGAAGTCACTCCCACTTTGTTATGTATACCTCATTTCTGATCCTATCCGTCCTATTAGACCCACACATCCATTGCATCATCCTCATCAATGCAGTTCTTGGCTGGCTAAATTTCAAAATAAAAGCATAATAAGAACATAGGTATTAGGTACAAGCTGCTTATGTATATACTAATATGTTTATCGATGATGTTATATGTTTGTATTTGTATTTTGCAGTAAATTAGTAGAGTTCAAAGGAACAACGCAACAAGAAAAACTGTTATATTTGCAATAATAGTAGGATCACACAATTTTTGTTGTGATTCTGGCCTGCAAATGATCCACTTGTACCATACTTAGGTTTAAGTTGCAAGTCGCATCCTTGAACTAGGAGCAGATTGTGTTTCTGGAAACGTTGTGAGCCTGGTGTTATGTTCCTTATTAGTTGATCAAGTCACTTGTGCTTTACCAAAGAACACTGCAGTTTTTTCTGCTCATTTAGGAGGATCAGCCTTTGTCTTTCGGTAGTTAAGAAACTTCACACTAATATTGCGCTTAAAAGGCAGGATTAATGACGATAATTCATATACATCTTAAAGATCCTCTTAACATCCAAGGAAATAACGTCGTTCATGTATAGTCTGTCCAAGGAATTAATATCTACCATACATAGTCACAGTCGTTCATTTACGGCCCGAAACCCAGGAATAAAAAAACTCATATACATACATATATATGTGGAATATTCCCTTATACAGTTCTTTGTTTTTTCTTTTATTGGGTTACCAGGGTAAGTAACTTTCTATATATATAGCACCAAGGAGACATAACACTCTAGGGGAAGACAGACAAAATGATTGTCCAAAATTTTAAAGTGAGCCAAGATAAGTAAGAAAGTCTGCAGGATTGTCTGTGATACCATCTGATATTCCTTTATGCAATCTTAGCAAATGCCTTAGTCAGATTAATTTATTTTATTGGAACTCTGTAGTAAGTCACAGCAGCACTCTGTTCATAGAGTATGACTCAAATACAACAGTACTCTATTCATAGATCATGACACTAAAACGTACTCTGGAAAATGGGCAGAGGATGTTGAAGCAAATGAGGAGAAAATTGACTTTAGTAGGACCATTGGCCCACTAATTGTCTAACCAAAGCATAATGTTTTGTTTTATTCCCCGCATAAACTTATTATATTTTTCAGAATTTAGGCATTCTTGCGTGATGTGCTTCTAGAGATTCACATTATCAGAAGTCTTTACTAGTTAGTTATCAAACATCCTTGCTGATATCTGTATTTCCAAACAACAACACTCTCGCAAAATTTGTCTTTTCCGTTTCAAGAGCACTGGCTGGGTGAAGACTGGGTATGTAACCTTAAATTATTTAAACTTGAACATTCTTTCTTGTGGTCCTAACCTTACAACATGAACAAGGTGGTGGCTCATCCTACTACCAGCCATTATGTTCTTTCATCTTGAATAATGGATGGTAATCAACCTAGAGCCTGGATATACAACAACAAAATACCCGGTGTAGTCCCACAAGTGGGATCTGGGGAGGGTAGTGTGTACGCAACCTTACCTCTACCTTGTGGAGGTAGAGAGGATGTTCCCAATGGACCCTCAGCCTAAGTAACACATGTATAGAAATAATATGAAAAGGAAATATAATAATGAGTAATGTGAAAGTCATGCTGAAAATAATGGAGTAACGAACAATACCAATAAACAAATAGTACGATAATCTAAGCAAAAAGTAATAAAAAAGCAATAGATAATGCAAAAGAAGTTGAGTAATAAGCTAGAAATAGTGTCCTCCTACTAATACTAATACCGATGAGGTAAACTAGACTATGCTTGATACCTGCTAACATTCTATCCTAATCCTCGACCCCCATATCCTCCTATCTTTGGTCATGTTCTTGGTAAGCTACATGGGAGTGGTGTCCTGTCTCTGCAATACTTCTTCAGCTTACCTCTACTTCTCAGGGCCCACCATAGCTAACGTCTCATACCTCCTCACTAGGGTATTTTCTTCCACTAGACGTGCGGGGGAGCGTTAAAAGTCCCACATTGAAAAAGGGATGAACAACTGGTCTCCTTATATGGAATTGGACAATCCTCCCCCATGAGCTTGCCTTTTAGGTTGAGTTAGGCCCAAGATTCATTCATTTCTTAGTATCAGAGTATTGCTGAGAAACTCAGATAAGTCACCGCGCGTCAATTTCCTCAATTTCTCTTTTCCAATAGGATTGTGCCATCATTTTTCGACTTTTGATTTTTCCGGTGGCGATTCCAAAATTGTTTCAATCAGTTTTCGAGCATTTCTCTTTTTGATAGTTTTTGGGCGAGATCTGTAAGACCTCTTTTGATTTTTTCGGTGGTTCAGTATAATTTCTACAAACGTGCGTCACTGATTTCAATTTAGTCCTATGATTAAGGCTGATCCTTTAATGAGAAGATGAGACAATCAAACGTCATAGTCCATTGAGACCCATTGACACTTCTATGAATCCAGGTGTCAAACTTCTGCCGGGACAAAGGGAACCACTCAGTGATCCTGGAAGATATAAGCATCTTGGTTGGTGATGTAGCAAAATGTTTAGATGAACTCTCTAATGTTCTAAATAAAGTAAACCACATAATTTGTTGAAGGAACAACTTTAACGTATTGTAAGATAACGCTTTAAAGACAATCCGAATCCACGGATAACAAGAGCTTAATGCAAAGCCCTTAAAATACAAGATCTAATCCAAGATCTTAAAAGAAAACATAAAGTTTCATTAATAGAAGAGTTGAACTAAAAACTACATAGCTAGAGGTCATTGCCTCTATTTATAGGCTTTAAAA
>NC_061112.1:45893340-45903050 GCF_002878395.1 Capsicum annuum
ATTCGTACTTTTCGTAGTGATAATGTCTTAGAATAGTTATCCTCCCAGTTTCAGGAGTTTATGACTCACCAAGAAATTATTTACTAGACATCATGTCCGTATACCCTCAACAGAACGATATTGCAGAAAGGAAAAATAGGCATCTCATTCAGACTACTCGCAATCTTCTCATTGAATCCCATGTTTCGCTGCGTTTTTGGGGCGATGCAATCTTCTTAGAAGCACGTCTCATTAGGGCTATCGTATTAATAGAATACCATCATCTTTGATTCAGAATCAGGCTCCCCATTCCATACTATTTCCAAGTCACATCTCTACTTTTGCCCCCCTCGTGTTTTTGGGAGCACATGTTTAGTTCATAACTTAGCCCCAGAAAAGATAAATTATCCCCATAGCCCCAGAAAAGATAAATTATCCCCTTGTGCTCTCAAATGTGTCTTCCTTGTTTACTCTCGAGTTCAAAAAAAGTATTGATGTTATTCGCCTGATTTGGGTCACTACCTTATGTTTGCTGATGTCACTTTCGTTAAATCTCAACCTTACTATACATCTTCCGATCATCTTGATATCTCTGAGGTCTTGCCCATACCTCCGATCTTACCCACACCAACCTTTGAGGAATCTACAGTTACTTCTACATCTCCAGCTACAGTGCCACCACCTTTTACTTATCATTGTCGCCTCTGTCCAGCATTAGTCCCAAATGATTCATGTCATACACCTGAAGCTTCCCCTACTGCGGACTTACCTCCCCATAGCAAATCAATTGCACGTCAAAAAGGTATAAGATCCACTCATAATGCTAACCCACATTATGTTTTCTTGAGTTATCATCACTCCATTATACTTTTGAATTATCTCTATCCTCTATTTCCATTCCTAAGACTATAGGTGATGCACTTTCTCATTCAGGATGAAAGCAGGTTATGATTGATTAGATGTCTACTTCACATACGAGTGGCACTTAGGAGCTTATTTATCTTTCTGCAGGTAAATCTACTGTTGGTTGTCGTTGGGTTTATGCAGTCAAAGTTGGTGCAGATGATCATGTTGATCGGCTTAAAGATCGCCTTGTTGCCAAAGGATATACACAAATATTTGGGCTTGATTATAGTGACACTTTTTCTCTCATGGCTAAAATAGTATTAGTCCGTCTTTTTCTATCTATGGATGTCGTTCGTCATTGGCCTCTTTATCAGTTGGAAATTAAGAATGCTTTTCTGCACGGTGATCTTGAGGAAGAAGTCTATATAGAGCAATAGCCTGGTTTTGTTGCTCGGGGGGAGTCTAGTAGCCTTGTACGTCGATTGCGCAGGTTATTCTATAGTCTGAAACAGTCCCCTCGGGCCTGGTTTGGGAAGTTTAGCACACTAATTCAGTAGTTCGGCATGATTCGTAGTAAAGCTGATCACTCAGTGTTTTATCGGCATTCTTAACCAAATTTATGTATTTATTTATGATATCATTATCACCGGCAATGATCAAGATAGTATCACTAATTTGAAGCAACATCTCTTTCAGCATTTCCAGACTAAAGACCTCAACAGACTGAAATATTTTCTAGGTACTGAGGTTGCTCAATCTAGATTAGGTATTGTTATTTCTCAACACAAGTATGCCTTAGACATTCTTGAGAAGACAGGAATGATGGGATGTAGAGCCATTGACACTCCTATGGATTCGAATGCTAAACTTCTGTCAAGATAAGGGAACCACACAGTGATCCTAGAAAGTATAAGCGGTTGGTTGAAAAGTTGAATAATCTCACAGTGACTAGACCTGACATATCCTTTCCTGTGAGTCTTGTAAGTTAGCTTATGACTTTCCCCTGTAATAGTCATTGGGATGTAATTGTTTGTATTTTGCGATATATAAAATCATCTCTGGGTAAAGGAATACTCTTCTATAATCGAGGCCAAGAGCATATCATTGCATATAAAGATGTTGATAAGGCAGAATCACCCTCTGATAGACGTTCTACATCTCAATATTATGTTTTAGAATGAGGTAATTTGGTGTCCTGGAAGAGTAAGAAATAGAGTGTGATTGTTCGATCTAGTGCGGAAACAGAATATCGAGCAATGGTTGTAGTAGCTTATGAGCTAGTTTGGATCAAACAGTTGCTGAGAGAACTAAAATTTGGAGAACGGGTAAGATGAAACTTGTGTGTGATAATCAAGCAACCCTTCACATCGCACAAATCAAGTATTTCATGAGAGGACTAAACACATAGAGATTGATTGTCACTTTGTCAGAGAAAAAATACTCTCAGGAGATATTGTTAAAAAACTTGTGAAGTCAAGTGAGCAACTTGCAGATATTTTTATCAAGTCCCTCACCGGTCCTCGTATTAATTACATTTGTAACAAGCTAGGTACATATGATTTGCATGCACCAGCTTGAGGGGGAGTGTTAGAATATGAGCACAAATAGGAATAATATATACAAAATCCTACTTGGAAAAGGATTGTACTATAGTGTCTATAAATAAGGTCTCGATGTAATTATGTAAACACACCATTCAATAATATTTTTCTCTATTAATTCTCAGTTTCCTGAAAGTTTAGTCCAGAGGGACCTTATTGATCTCCAAGCTGAAACTCCATAGGGATTAGTAGCTTCTTTTGTACACCATTAGGAGTCTCAACCATATTTATGTTGTATGACTATTTTCCAGAGAGCCTGATCCTCCACCCTATATCTCCACAACCATCTCATCAAAAGACACTCATTGTGGATTCTCAAATATTTAATTCCGAGACCACCTGAGAGTTTAGGTAATTGTATTGTTTCCAGTTTACCAAGTAGTATCCTTTCCCTTCCTTATTTCCAAACCACAGAAATTCTCTTTTGAGCTAGTCTAACTTCTTCCTTACCTTTGCAGATAAAGAAAATAAAGACATAAGTGGAAAGTGAGTCTAGTATTGCGTTTATTAGAGTATGTCTGCCCCCAAGTGACAAATATTGCGATTTCAATATGGCTAGTTTCTTTTTTGTCCTCTGTATTATATCATCACATATCCTCAGTTCTTTGTGTTTGCTACCTAGAGGCATTCCCAAGTAGGTTGTTGGGAGTTTGTCAATTCTGCACTCCAAAAAGTTGGCAAGTCATTGCATCTGTGCTACTTCTTTAATAGGGAATAAACTACTCTTTCTCCAATTGACTTAAAGGCCAGAAACAACTTCCAAAATCAAGAAAGCTCTTCTTTTGCCTCACAAAATATCACAGTGTCTTTGGCAAATCTCCATATTCGCCCCCGCTCTGTTGTTGACTCCAAATCCCCTTATCCATCCATTTTGTGTAGCCAGCCGCAGCATGTTGTTAAGTCCTTCCATGACTAGTATGAATAAGAATGGGAGAGGGATCTCCCTGCCTTAAGCCCCTTTAAGAAGGGAAAAAACCCACAAGTTCTCCATTGACCAGAATGGAAAATCTAACAGTTTTAATACCAAATCTTATCCATTTTTACTATTTATCTCCAAATCCCATTTGTCTTAAGATGCTAAGTAGAAATCCACAATTCACATGAACATATGCCTTTTCGAGATCAAGCTTTCACATTATGCCTACAACCTCTCCTCTTATTCTGGTGTCCACACGTTCACTGGCTATTAGGGCAGCATCCATGATTTGCCTATCTTTGATAAATGCCATTTGGTGTTAGTTCACCGACTTGTTCACCACCTATTTGAGTCTTTCAGCTAGTACCTTAGCTATAATCTTATATAGCCCACTAATAAGTCTTATTGGTCTGAAGTCTCTCAGTAATGTAGCTCCATTTTTCTTTGGGATAAGTGCCACAAAAGTGGCATTCATACTTTTCTCAAAAACTTGGAACTCATGGAAGTGATGCATAGTCTTCATGATGTCTTCTTTCATAACAAGCCAAAATTCTTTGTAGAAGCTCACTGAAAAGCCATCAGGCCCTAATGACAAGGCCATGTCACTAGCATAGAGCCTAATACCCTGTAAGACTTCTTCCTCCTCAAACTGTCTCTGCATCCAGATTTGTTCCTCCAGGTTTATGCTTGTGAAATCTTGTAGGTTGAGATCAGGTGTCCATGTCTCTGCCTCTTTATACAGGTTCTAATAGTACTCTTGGATTGTCGTTTTGATAGCATCTAGAACAGAAATAGTAATTCCCTCCTCAATTTTGTCAATGGTATTAAACCTCTTATGTGTTGTGGCCATTCTATGAAAGTATTTTGTGTTCTTGTCCCCATTCTTCAACCATTGGACTCTAGACCTCTGTCTCCATGCTATCTCCTCGTTCTTGACTACCTCCTCAAACTCCATTTCTAGTCAACGCTCTCTGCTCCATGATCATTTCTAATCCAGATATTTGGTTCAAGATGTCCTCCTCTTTTGTCTCCCGTTGTTCTCGTGATCCTTTCCCCACTTTTTCAATTTCCCTTTTTAAGCGTTTCAATTTAGATGTCAGGATATAAGCCGGACTGCCAGAAGAAACCCACCGTTCCTTTATTTTCTCTCTAAAACCCTCCACCCCTATCCACCATTGTTCAAATTTAAAATATGACCCTTAAATCCATATCTCCATAAGTTAACATAATAGGATTGTGATCTGACCCCATTTTTGGCGGTAGTGATTGTTAAATGTGCAAAAATTGTTCCTCCCATTGAGATAAGTACAAGAACCTGTCAATTCTGGAGGCACTCTCATGATTATTGCTTCTTCTCCAAGTGTATGTCCCTCCAAATAAAGGAGGGTCAACTAGCTCCATATCATTGATCCAATCTGAAAATTCAGCCATGGAACCATTGATTGTTTGGCAATTTGTTCTCTCCTATAGGTATCTTGTGATGTTGAAGTCACCACATAATACACATGGTCCATCACAAAGCCTTTTAATTACTGTGCTAAACTTCCCGAACCAAACTCGAAGAGACTGTTTTAAACCATAAAGTGACCTGCGCAATCGACATACAAGAATACTAGACTCCCCATGAGCAACAAAACCAGGTGGTTGCTCCAAATATACTTCTTCCTTAATATCAACATGCAAAAAAGTGTTCTTAATATCTAACTGATAAAAAGGCCAATGACGAACGGCAACCATAGATAGAAAAAGACGAACATATGCTATTTTAGACACGGGAGAGAAAGTGTCACTATAATCAAGCCCAAATATCTGTGTATATCCTTTGGCAAGAAGGCGAGCCTTAAGCCGATCAACCTGACCATCTGCACGACTGCACCAACTTTGACTGCATAAACCCAACGGCAACCAACAGTAGAGTAGATTTACCTGCAGAAAGAGAAACAAGCTCCCAAGTACCACTCGTATGTGAAACAGACATCTATCATAACTTGTTTCCATCCTGAATAGGAAAGTGCTTCACCCGTAGTCTTAGGGATAGAAATAGAGGACAAAGATGATACAAAAGCATAATAGGGTGATGATAGACGATGATAACTCAAGAAAGTATAATGTGGGTTAGCATTACGAGTGGATCTTATACCTTTTTGAAGTACAACTGATTGGCTAGGAAGAGGCAAGTTCGCAGTAAGGGAAGTTTCAGGCACATAACATGAATCATCAAGGACTAACTAATTCTAGACGCGGGTAGCAATGATAAGTCAAAAGGGGTGGCACTGCAGCTGGAGCTGTCAAAGTACCCGTAGATTCCTCAAAGGTAGGTAGGGATAAGGCGGGAAGTATGGGTAAGACCTCATAGATATCAAGATGGTAAAAATGTAGAGTAAGGTTGAGATTCAAATAATGTGACATCAGTGGACATAGGTAGCGACCCAAAACAGGTGAATAACATCGATACTCTTTTTGAACTCGAGAATAACCAAGAAAAACATATTTGAGAGCACGAGGAGCTAATTTATCTTTTCCTGGGGCTCTAAGTTATGAACAAAACATGTGCTCCCAAAAACACGAGGAAGCAGAGATGTGACTGAGGAAATAGTATGGAATGGGGAACCTAATTCTGAATCGAAAATGATGGCATTCTATTAATGAGATAGCAAGATGCGAGGATTGCATCACCCCAAAAATGCAGCAAAACATGAAATTCAGTAAGAAGAGTGCGTGTCATCTCAATAAAATGCCTATTTTACCTTTTGCTATACCGTTCTCTTAAGGGGTGTATGGACAAGATGTTCGGTGAATAATTCCTTGTTGGGTCAAAAACTCCTGACACTGGAAGGATTAAGTATTCTAAGGCATTATCACTACGAAAAGAACGAATAGTAACACCAAATTGATTTTGTATTTCAGCACCAAAACTTTTGAATATAGAAAATAACTCAGAATGATCTTTCATTAAGAAAACTCAAGTACATCTCAAAAAATCATTAATAAAACTAACAAAGTAACGAAATTCTAAAGGTGAACTGACTCTACTAGGACCCCAAATATAATAATGAACAAATGGGAAAATAGACTCTGAACGACTCTCAATAGTACGTGAAAATGTAGCACGTAACTAGAGCATTCTCTGCTATTCATGAGATAACAAGTCCAACTAACCAAGGTTCTAGACTAAGAGTCAAATATCACACTTAACAATTTCAATAGCCTAAATGAAGGTGGCAGAAATGTGGATGTTGCGCTGGATGTGTGGACTGACTCGAGGGGATAGAGTTCGGAATGAGACTATCCGGGAGAAGGTTGGTGTGACTTCAGTGGAGTGTAAGATGCGGGAAGCACGATTGAGATGGTTCGGACACGTGAAGAGGAGGGGCATGGATGCCCCGGTCCGTAGGTGTGAGAGGCTAGCGTTGGATGGTTTTAGGCGGGGTAGGGGTAGGCCGAAGAAGTACTGGGGTGAGGTGATTAGGCGGGACATGGAATAGTTACAGCTTACCGAGGACATGACCCTAGATAGGAAGGTCTGGAAGACGCGAATTACGGCAAAAGAGTAGGGCCAGATTGGGTCGCTAGTGTAGGGAATTACTCGGTGGGGTTTTTTTTTTATTTTTTATTCCCGTTATGATTCCGTATTCAGTGTCCCATGATTATTACGAATCTGTGTGCTTTCCTCTGCTTTCCGCTGTTTTATATTCCTTATGGGTGCCGTATTTATGTTATGTCATCTGCTTCTGTGCTTTACTATGTGCTTGTGTGATATCTTGTGCCTTGAGCCGGGGGTCTTTCGGAAACAGCCTTTCTACTTCATCAGAGGTAGAGGTATGGACTGCGTACATCTTACCCCCCCCAGACCCCACTAAGTGGGAATACACTGGGTTTGTTGTTGTTGTTGTAAATGTTTCAACTTGTCCCAAATTTTGAAACATTCAGGCTATTGAACTTTGTTAAGTGTGATATATGACTCTTAGTCTAGAACCTTGGTTAGTTGGACTTGTTATCTCATGAATAGCATGAGAATACTACGTGAAAATGGAGCACGGGTGTGTTTCCCAAGATGACAAGACTCACAATCTAATGTGGATAAACCAAACAAACTAGGCACCATCTTTTGTAGCTTGGATAGACTCGGATGTCCTAAACGTTTGTGAATAAGGTCTGGAGGGTCTGTAACGGAGCATGCTGTGGAGAAATTTAAAGAAGTAAGATGGTAAAGGCCTTTTGATTCATGTCATGTGCCAATCGTCTGTCCCGTACCGCGATCATGCATTAGAAAAGAATCATAAAAAAAGTGATGGTACAATGAAGGGCACGTGTCAAATGACTAACAGACGCAAGATTAAAAGGACAACTAGGGACGTAAGGAATAGAGTCTAGAGTGACAGAAGATAGGGTTTGGCTTGCCCAACTCCTTTTAGTTTTGTTCGAATCTCATTGGCTAAAGTAATAACAAGAAGAGATTGAGAATAAACAACATCAAACAGAGGTGATTTGTCACCAGAAATATATTTCTGATCAGAAGCACCTGAGTTCATAACCCATGATCCAACGGTAGGAGAATGTGCAATTAGGCTATTGGTAGAGATATATGCTTACTTGCTGGATACTGAAGATACTCATCATATTCTATTGTCAGACAAATACATCCATTGATCACCTATGGTGTTAGATTAAGCAACATGAGCATTTTTAGGTGGTCGATCATGCAAAGAATAGCATATTGCACGAGTATGTCCAAGCCTATTACAATAAATACACTTGGATTGAGAATAGCATACATCACTAGCATTTTCAAACGTAAAAATAATGATATGAGAAAACACATATGAATAGAAAACTAAAATCCAAAATTACAAGATATCAGGCAAAGTAACCTAAGTTTTACACACTGTAACACTACAGTTGCTTGTACTTTCGGTGTATACCTATTGAGAAGCACACAATAATCTCAAAGTACTCTTAAAACTTGTGCCTAGTTGAGGTATGATAATGAAAATATGGAGTATAAGTTGAAAATACAATTAAACAAGTGGAAAGTAAAATGTATATTTGGGCCACAATCGTAAGAAAACACTAATTAGAACTTTAAAATAAGGAATAAGTCCAAATTTGGCTTTGAACCTTGCACAATAGTCCAAATTAATCTTCCGGGGTCAAATCTATCTTCGTCATTACAAAAGTAGACTAGATTTGCCCTTATTAACTAAGGGCGGAAGATTTTCAATACGCACAACATAACCATTTTCACAAAAGAAAGGAACAAATTTCCGTTTGAACAATGCGAAATGGTTCATATTTGCCCAACATTTTTCCCATCTTTTATCCCTCTAAATCGATCATCACCATAACAATTTTTTTTCTCCACTCTCAAAACCACTACTTGAAAGCCACCATTACTTCACCACCACTTCTCACTCCCACAACAGTCGCAAAAAGATCATAAAACCATTTTACATAAAAACCACCCCGTTCAGGCAATCATTTGCACAACTTCAACTTTACCACTTCCCCAACACCATTGTACCTCCTCTTTAAGGCCACAGGCCTTCAACCACTATAAACCCACATTGACTGCATCAGTACTATTAGAAATAATAAAGGAGCCTAATTCAATGGAGCTCTGGCATCGCTATTGGTGGTTTGAGAAAGATTGGTGATAGAGTTACATCGATGGAGTTCCGATGGTAGTGCAACCACAAATATCCTTGGACCATTTTGTAAAATTTTTGGGCAAATGTGACCCTTTCCCAAAGGTCAAACAGAAGCGCCATAAATATCCTTGGGTTTGTTTTGTTGGGAACAAATTATACCAGAATAATTAATCCTGGTATTAGCTATCCGGGATTAGTTATCCCACCATATATATATATGGCATAACTTATCCCATCACTATGGTATAAATGGTGGGATAAATAATCTTGAGACTAATTAATACCTCCAATCAAACATAGGATAAAATAGTTCTGCAGTTTATCTCGAGACTATTATACCTTATGCCTCACACCAAACGACCCCTTAAAGTGAAAAAAAATCCCTCGTGCTCTTACTAAAACATCTGTTTTCCATATTTTCTAAGCTTTTCTATTTTCTTCTCATTTCCTAGCAATTTCCATTTACTTCTTCAGTGAAGCAGAGAGGACTAGAAAAAGCAAATCAAGAAAGGCCAGAATGAGAAGTAGAGAAGTGGACTATGGCTCCTCAGTGAATGTCTTCGAGCAAAGACGATGATGAGAAGATGCCGAAATTCAATAATAACATCCAGTCGATCATATATTATAGTTTAAAGTTACGGCACCAAAACTAACAAACATATCCAAAACATCCAAAAGACGAAATCCAGAAAACTTACGACATGTAATCGGCAATGAAAA
>NC_061112.1:45906050-45926483 GCF_002878395.1 Capsicum annuum
TTTTGATTACTTAAAAGGAGGGATTTAGTTAATGGAGGTCATTTCGTGGTTGAGAATTGTGTGGGCATATTGGCATAAATTTAGGGGAAGTGCTTGCAACTGTTTCTCAGATATTTACTGAAAATTTTGATAATATTAAAAGAAAATGCAACTCACAATTCAAATAAAAAATATCTTAACTTTAATTATTTTTATCTTAAAAATAAACTTTATCCTTATAGCTTCATTTAGAACTACAAAAAAATGTTTAAAACTTACTGAATTTTACTTTATCTATAAACTTATTTTAAGAATTTTTATTTGCCATTAGGCATGAAAAGTTTTAGATGAATTTTATTTTATTTACCATTATGCATGAAAAAAATATAGTTGAATTTCTTTTATTTAGAATTTAAGAAATTTGAATGTTTATTTATCACATGTCAATTGCAGTTGGGAAAATTTTGAATATGGGAGTATAATTGTGCTTTAGTTACGTTAGGGTAAATTTTGAATATGGGAGTATAATTGTGCTTTAGTTACGTTAGGGTAAGTATTCAACTGCTATTCAAACATGTAAAGATATTGAATGGTGGGTTTATAATTTTTTTTAATAATTTTATATCTTAATTTAGATGGTTAATTAAATTTTTAAAAAAAATTATGCAGATTAATTACTATAAAATTTATAAATTGTTATGTAAATAAGAAATCAAATTAGATTAAACGGATGCTTATCACCATGATTAGAAAACTGTCAAAATTTGCTACTACTTAAAAAAAAGTTATAGATATTTAATTATTTTAAAATTTCAATTGAATAACTAATAACTAACAGCTTAACTAATTTATCCTAAAATCTAACACGTCATTTTTATAGGCTGTCACTTGGCAACAATCTAGGCAAGACTTTCTTGCTATTTAGTATATATTGATAATAAAATTAGTGTTCCCTTGACGTAACAAAAAACCTTCTAGTATAGCAGCAAAGTGAGATTCCCCCTCCAATTGGAAGTGCGCTAATGGAGTGCTGGAAAGAGAATACAGATGAATAACAGATGCTTGCGAACTGAAACTTCAGCAAAGTAATGAGAAAAGCACCCTTAATATGACTGAAACCTTATATATAAGTGATAATAAGGTAATTCTCAATACAGTCCATTTGGTCTTGGCTCAAACAACTTTTTCTTGTTAGAGATAATAAAGTTTTCAATATAGATTTTGTTCGAGCTTAGCCCCAGTGAAATGTAGTGCACCCTGCTGCCATACGAGGCTATTGCATTTTGTCACTTTGTTGGACTGGTGTAACTTCCTATTAGTTTAGATATAAAATTTCTCAAACATTGGAATGAATACAAGCGAGCACCTTACGACCAATTTACAAACATTGGAATGTAAATTTCTATTAAGTAATTCCAGTCCGTATAACATAAACTAATTCAGCTGCTACAAAATTGAAGAAACATCTCTCCTCACTGAGCCTTTTTGATAACGTTGTACATGGAAAATTGTTCATATGAATGAAAGACCAAACCAATTACTATGTACATAGATGCAGAAAAAATACCACCAGTTGTTATCATCCATTTGTGATTGCAGCACATTTGGATTTACTTACTCCCTGCCCTAAAGAATGATAAATTATGAAGACGTGTCCATATTGTGATCATGGATGAATTAGGAACATTATTTGACTCATACCAATGCAAATTTCATAAATAAAATACAGCTTGTGCATGGATATGGAGTGATGGCAGTAGATCAGACATGTTAGTTCTATTTCAGAGTGCCTTTTCTTTCATTTGCTCACGTGATTTAAGAGAAAAGAGTTTCAAGACTCGCATTCTGCAAAAGAAGAGAGTGAAAAAATCAGTATTAACGTGTAAATAGGCAAACTGTATCACTCAGGTTGAAAGCAGAATATCTAGAAAAAGTTGGCATGAGAAAATTATCCAATAAATGTCATGTGTCATAACTGTAGGTATGTAGGAGACTATTGTACTTGGAGGGGTAAGTAGATAGATGATAATTTGATGAAGGGGATAAATATAGGAGGATTTCAGAGATATCATAGTACCAAAGGTTTATTCAGTACGTTATGATGATTATCAGCGGTACAAGGGATCAGGTACTCAAGAATCAGGGAATACACACTTCAAGAAAGTATTGGAAAGCTAGAAGAGAAGCTATTCAAGAGTGCAGCAGCAAATGGGGCAAGAAGAAAAGCCGTGGAGAATCCCACCAAGATAAACTAAGCCTACAAGAATTACTAAATAAACGACAACATTACATAGAAAGAAAAACCCATAGAAATCAATCATGATTTCTATTTGCATCACTGGGAGTCCAAGAACAAATTAAAAAAAGGAAATTAAGACTAGAAAACTGTCAGAAAATGTAGTTGGTTCTCACTTCTTAGTTTAATTAAAGAATAGGTAGAAGCAAGAGTATCTGTGGTAAAGCCCAAACAAGAATGCCCTTCACAATGCCATTTTTCTCAAACTTACGTCTCTCCAACCTTGGAAGGTCCAATAGAGCTCCCAAACCGAAGTTGTCAAATTATCCAACAAGAAAGGTCATCAAAACTACGTTTTATGTTTGCTACGCTTGCTTGTATCTACAGTTGTTTCACAAATCCCATAAGGAATAAGGTCCCGATATTAAGCTTCAGATCAACTCTTGAGATGGAAAATGATCAAGTTAATTATGCTTGTATAATCTTTTACAGGGGAACATTCTGATGCAAAACCATTTGACTATTTTGAGCATTATCGAAGAAAAGGAGCATCCCGCCCTTATTGAAGAAGAAAATAAGGCAGAAATATGGATTGCACGGTTTTGGATCAAACATTGATAACCAAGACTCATCCTGCTTGTGATTCTCTTCTATCCTTTCTGGGAAGCATTTCCTTTTGTTAGAATATGAGTAGGAATTGGAATAACATATAAATCCTACTTGAAAAGGGATTGGAATGTAATGTTTATAAATAGGGCCTCAATGTAATAACGTAATTACACAATTCAATAATATTTTTCTCCACTATTTCTCACATGGTATCAGAGCATTGGCGAGAAACTTCAGGAAAAGAAAACAAGGTGACTATGCTTCAATTTCCGGTGACTGATTTGTGTCATCTACCATTTGGTAAGTGTTGTGCGAAAATCAATAATCAGGCTCGAACTGATGACTTCCACCACGTCAAGGTGACACTATACCGCTGATTTATATCCCTTCACCGCCCCATCGAGAAATAGAAATAGAACTGACTAATCCTAAGTCAAAGGGTCGAGAAACTCAACGCCACTATTCTTGAACAACTTGGAGTCGGGCCTACTTAATAGCATGGCGATACATTTATACAAAACTTCTACCCCGAGCACACGTACTGGAACCGTAGACAGTCAAGTGAAATCCAATGCGTACCACGAGGCTCAATAATCTCCGGCGACTAAACCCAAGAAAGAACCACCAAAAAACATCTCCGCACGCGCCGACGACAGTGAGATTTTTCGATGAGATCTCAGTCACGTGTCGGGCGAGTGAGGCATTTTCCGATCTAGTTTCTAAATATTTCTTCTTCTATTGGAGTCGCCTAGACACTCTGATCACATTTGTGAGATTATTTCCAGATTCTGATCGTCGAAGTTAGGGTTCCGACGACTTACACAAGCTTTTCCGACAACAAATCTAAGATTTCAGCTACGGAACACTATTTTTCCAGATTCCAGCAACATATTTTCTAATTTTTTACTTGGTTTAGTCCTATGATTAAATCTAAACCCTTAATAAGGAGATCAGAAAATCAAACGACACAATCCACGAAGAATCGACAAGGGGAAGGTCGATTTGGAAGATCCCAACCTAGGTGTAGTTTTTGTAAAAGGCTTGGACATACTCATGACATATGTTATTCCCGACCTAAGTGTGGTTATTGTAATAGGCTTGGACATACTCGTGAAATATGTTATTTTTTGCATGATCGACCACCTAAAAATGCTCATGTTGATCAATGGGTGTATTTATTTGACAAGGAATATAATGAGTATCTTCAATATCGAGCAATTAAGCAATATATCTCTGCCAATAGCCTCAACTGCACAATCTCCTACATTTGGATCATGGGTTGTGGACTCATGCGCTTCTGATCATATTTCTAGTAACAAATCACTTTTGTCTGATATTGTTTACTGACGAGCTCTTCCTGCTATTACTTTAGCCAATGGGATCCGAACAATACCGAAAGGAGTTGGAGAAACCAAACCCTCATCGTCTATCACTTAAGACTCTATTCTTTACGTCTCTGGTTGTCATTTTAATCTTACATTTGTTAGTCATTTGACATGTGTCCTTCATTGTATTACGACCTTGAGAGAGGCTAGCTTTGGATGGTTTCAGGAATGATAGGGGTAGGCCGAAGAAATACTGGACAAAGGTGATCAGACGTGATATAGAGTAGTTACAGGTTACCGAAGACATGACCCTGGATAGAAAGGTATGGAAGACGCGAATTAAGTTAGAAGGCTAGTGCATGTTGGGGAGTCGTAGCCAGTAGTTAAGAGAGCCTTGGGGTAGCCGGGCTGGTAGTCTTAGGGCTATTGTTCAAAGGTTGGAGCTGTTAGTGTAGGATATTACTTTGTGGGTCTCTTATTTCTGCTATTTCCTCTTGTTTCATGCGTTATAACGACTTTGATTATTATTCTTTTTCTTGAGCCGAGGGTCTACCGGAAACAGCCTCTACTTCTCCGGAGGTAGTGGTATGGACTGCGTACATTTCACCCTCCCCAGACCCTAGGAATACACTAGATTTGTTGTTTGCTTGTTTATTTTATAATGCAGGACCGCAGTATGGGACAAACGATTGGCACAAGACATGAATCACAAGGCCCTTACCATCTTACCTCTTCAAATTTCTTCACAACATGCTATGTTACTGACACTCCAACCTTATTCACAAGCGTTTGGGCCATCCAAGCTACAGAAGATAGTGCCAAGGTTATCCACATTAGATTGTGAGTTGTGTCGACTTGGGGAACACACTCGTGCTACATTTTCACGTCATATTGAGAGTCGTTCAGTCTATTTTCTCATTAGTTCATTTTAATATTTGTGGTCCTAGTAGAGTCGGTTCACCCTTAGGATTTCGTTACTTTGTTAGTTTCATTGATGATTTTTCAAGATGCACTAGCGTTTTCTTAATGAAAGATCATTCTGAGTTATTTTTTATACTCGAAAGTTTTTGTGCTAAAATTCAAAATCCATTTGGTGTTTCTATTCGTACTTTTCGTAGTGATAATGTCTTAGAATAGTTATCCTCCCAAGTTTTGAAACATTTAGGCTATTGAACTTGTTAAGTGTGATATATGACTCTTAGTCTAGAACCTTGGTTAGTTGGACTTGTTATCTCATGAATAGCATGAGAATAATACGTGAAAATGGAGCACGGGTGTGTTTCCCAAGATGACAAGACTCACAATCTAATGTGGATAAACCAAACAAACTAGGCACCATCTTTTGTAGCTTGGATAGACTCGGATGTCCCAAACGTTTGTGAATACGGTCTGGAGGGTCTGTAACGGAGCATGCTGTGGAGAAATTTAAAGAAGTAAGATGGTAAAGGCCTTTTGATTCATGTCATGTGCCAATTGTCTGTCCCGTACCGCGATCATGCATTAGAAAAGAATCATAAAAAAAGTGATGGTACAATGAAGGGCACGTGTCAAATGACTAACAGACGCAAGATTAAGAGGACAACTAGGGACGTAAGGAATAGAGTCGAGTGACAGAAGATAGGGTTTGGCTTGTCCAACTCATTTTAGTTTTGTTCGGATCTCATTGGCTAAAGTAATAACAAGAAGAGATTGAGAATAAACAACATCAAACAGAAGTGATTTGTCACCAGAAATAGAAATCAGAAGCACCTGAGTTCACAACCCATGATCAACGGGAGGAGAATGTGCAATTAGGCTATTGGTAGAGATATATGCTTACTTGCTGGATACTGAAGATACTCATCATATTCTATTGTCAGACAAATACATCCATTGATCACCTATGGTGTTAGATTAAGCAACATGAGCATTTTTAGGTGGTCGATCATGCAAAGAATAGCATATTGCACGAGTATGTCCAAGCCTATTACAATAAATACACTTGGATTGAGAATAGCATACATCACTAGCATTTTCAAACGTAAAAATAATGATATGAGAAAACACATATGAATAGAAAACTAAAATCCAAAATTACAAGATATCAGGCAAAGTAACCTAAGTTTTACACACTGTAACACTACAGTTGCTTGTACTTTCGGTGTATACCTATTGAGAAGCACACAATAATCTCAAAGTACTCTTAAAACTTGTGCCTAGTTGAGGTATGATAATGAAAATATGGAGTATAAGTTGAAAATACAATTAAACAAGTGGAAAGTAAAATGTATATTTGGGCCACAATCGTAAGAAAACACTAATTAGAACTTTAAAATAAGGAATAAGTCCAAATTTGGCTTTGAACCTTGCACAATAGTCCAAATTAATCTTCCGGGGTCAAATCTATCTTCGTCATTACAAAAGTAGACTAGATTTGCCCTTATTAACTAAGGGCGGAAGATTTTCAATACGCACAACATAACCATTTTCACAAAAGAAAGGAACAAATTTCCGTTTGAACAATGCGAAATGGTTCATATTTGCCCAACATTTTTCCCATCTTTTATCCCTCTAAATCGATCATCACCATAACAATTTTTTTTCTCCACTCTCAAAACCACTACTTGAAAGCCACCATTACTTCACCACCACTTCTCACTCCCACAACAGTCGCAAAAAGATCATAAAACCATTTTACATAAAAACCACCCCGTTCAGGCAATCATTTGCACAACTTCAACTTTACCACTTCCCCAACACCATTGTACCTCCTCTTTAAGGCCACAGGCCTTCAACCACTATAAACCCACATTGACTGCATCAGTACTATTAGAAATAATAAAGGAGCCTAATTCAATGGAGCTCTGGCATCGCTATTGGTGGTTTGAGAAAGATTGGTGATAGAGTTACATCGATGGAGTTCCGATGGTAGTGCAACCACAAATATCCTTGGACCATTTTGTAAAATTTTTGGGCAAATGTGACCCTTTCCCAAAGGTCAAACAGAAGCGCCATAAATATCCTTGGGTTTGTTTTGTTGGGAACAAATTATACCAGAATAATTAATCCTGGTATTAGCTATCCGGGATTAGTTATCCCACCATATATATATATGGCATAACTTATCCCATCACTATGGTATAAATGGTGGGATAAATAATCTTGAGACTAATTAATACCTCCAATCAAACATAGGATAAAATAGTTCTGCAGTTTATCTCGAGACTATTATACCTTATGCCTCACACCAAACGACCCCTTAAAGTGAAAAAAAATCCCTCGTGCTCTTACTAAAACATCTGTTTTCCATATTTTCTAAGCTTTTCTATTTTCTTCTCATTTCCTAGCAATTTCCATTTACTTCTTCAGTGAAGCAGAGAGGACTAGAAAAAGCAAATCAAGAAAGGCCAGAATGAGAAGTAGAGAAGTGGACTATGGCTCCTCAGTGAATGTCTTCGAGCAAAGACGATGATGAGAAGATGCCGAAATTCAATAATAACATCCAGTCGATCATATATTATAGTTTAAAGTTACGGCACCAAAACTAACAAACATATCCAAAACATCCAAAAGACGAAATCCAGAAAACTTACGACATGTAATCGGCAATGAAAAATATTGGTACCCTTCCCAATCCAGCACCTCTCCATTTTCTTCTAGGTAAGGCAACTATTTTGCCAGCTTCCGAGCCTGTTGCGGTCAAAACAAACTACGGGACATAACAGTTAACATGAGATAAGAAACATCCCTTAAGTATTACATCCTTCTATTAGATACATTCATATACAGACAGAAAGAGAATTCAAGCATAGTTAAAGCCCTACAGGGGACAAGCATAACCATCATAGCTGATACTAATTTAAATTGTATGCATCAAAGAAACACGAAACCATGAGCAGAGAATTTTATAATTCAACAATATTTGAAGCCCTACAGGGGACAAGCATAACCATAATCGCTGATACCAACTTAATTTTATGCATCAAAGAAACATCAAACCATGAGCAGAGAATTTTATAATTCAAGCTTAGTTAAAGCCCTACAGGGGACAAGCACAACCATCATAGCTGTTACTAACTTAAATTGTATGCATCAACGAAACATGAAACTATGAGCAGAGAATTTTATCAAGCATGTACATATGCAAGATAATTTGTCGCAAGTTAAAGGTCAAGACATGAATTATACCCCGCCGAGTGCTAAACATATTTTGGAGCAAGTCTTACTGTATCACAATTGGAAAGAGGAAGAACGAATTGTTGGGAAAGCAGATGCAACAAAGCTTCGACCATTTATCCAAAACTAGCTTGTTGGGATACAACAGGTTAAATAATGAGCATGATATTAATGCACTATGAGACAAGAAAAATCCTAAAAAAAGGTGAAAAGCAAATATTTACATCACCATTAATAATGTTGATAAATGCTTTTAAGAAATTGAAAAGCTATGTTCCTTAGCAAAATTTATTGGGTAACTAATTAAGGTATCCCTTCTTCCTATGCAGTACATCACATGCAGCTCAAAAGAATCAAGCCCACAAATGATCTGTGACATCGAAGTTCATGAAGTGCAACCTTGGAAATGAGCTGCTACTTCAACCTATTCGTGAAATCCAAATTTAATAATTTAATTACCAGTTACGTTTGCATGGATTAAAAAACATGGATATCTAAGTATTCTATCAGTCCTGATAAGAGATCATTAATCTCCTGCCAGGGTAGGCGTTATTTGAAGTGATTCAAGAAATCTATTGACAGTTGCCATTCGATCACGTCATAAGAAGTTTTTTAGATAACCAAGAAATCCCCAAAGGCCAGTTCAAAACTTGGTGTTAACAGGCCTGCCCCTCCATCTTTCTCCATTTAAGAAATTATAAGAAATTGTTGAGTCCAAAACCTAATCTAAGAAATTATTCCAAAACTAAGACTTGTTATAGGATATTCACTTTTCTGCCTGTTTCACAATTGAAACTACCTTCAGACAGCTAACCAAAAGCTATGGTCCCAAGTGCTGTAAGAAGCAATTTTGGATGCACTTTTTTCCTATGTGCTGGGGGTGTTCTATGTTCTTCAAAATTTCCATTTATAATTCCTTCCTAGTCAAAGGCAACACACACAAGGATTTTGACCTCATAACCTCCTATGATGACGTGATACAATAAATTCAGGCAAAAACGTAGAAAGCTGTGAGCAGACACAAACAGTAAAAATAACAAGCAACAACTTACAGTTTTAATGATCATCACGCAAACCGTGTGATAAACAAAGAGCTAGACAGGTAATCACAGAAATTGGAACTTGTATTTACCAGTGGAAACAATATAGCCATAACCCCACAG
Organism: Capsicum annuum; assembly: GCF_002878395.1. Lineage (NCBI taxonomy): Eukaryota > Viridiplantae > Streptophyta > Magnoliopsida > Solanales > Solanaceae > Capsicum > Capsicum annuum. The sequence continues at coordinate 45,915,518 of NC_061112.1, forward strand.
CTCACTAGTGGAGAGAAGAAAAATATTGCCAGGACGCAGGGATTTCCTGGAAAGTTAAAAGACAGATTAACTTTTGCAAGAAAGATGATCTATGTAACTTTAAAGAAAATGCTCAAAATGTTAAACACTTCTTTGTTGAAATGAAAAAAATGTCTCAGAAGATCCAGAAAAAAAATAGAGAAACTCCAAATAACAATGTGGCAGCAGGACCATTCAAATTGTCGATTCGACTGAGGAGAACTTCTGTTTTGAAATGTTTACTAGTGATATAAATAGAAGCAGACAGTTACCAGCATGTCGTTCAAGGACACATGAGGTCAATTTTGCATTAATGGACTTACAAGCAATTTGGTCCCAGATATCAATCTGAGGAAAATAGTGTCAAAATTGGTGAATAACTAATAGTGCTCATGAGGTTTTTAAGACAACTACATCATATCATTGGACATAACTGATAAAACAAGCCATTGCAAAGAATGGAAATCGATATGAAGGAATATAGTACCAAAACCAGCAAAAAATGCCCAATTTGATTCAAATAAGTCAAGCCTCTTGTCTAAGCTTAGTCCAGACAGATTCCACTTATACCTGGAAAGTTATGCAATTTTAAATGAACATCCATATCAATACGAACTAGCAATATCGAGCTAAAAAGAAGCACTTACTCAAAACAATAGTATGCATACAACCACGACAGAAGCATAAAATTTAGAGCTTTCCCGATATAGGGGATAAATCCAGTAACATAAACCTGCACAATATTGAGAACCAATGGTATGTAAAGAAGTAGTTAACCTCCTTGGAAAAGAAAATAAAAAGATCACCTGCACAAAGAAGAAAGTCAGCAAGAGGACCGAATAAAGTTGCTCTGCTATACTGATCATGGCCCTGCATGAAATAACCACAACCGATGAGTAGCAGGCACATAGCTCTGCATGGAACATATAGTCTAAAGTGAGAAAATATTGCTGCAGTGTACTTAATTAACCAAAGAAAAGCAGAGTAAGACCCTTCAAGATCAGCTGATTTTTCCCTATGAACTGTGTTTTGCGAAGTTTGGGACTCCTTTTGATCAGCTAACTTTGTATCAGTAGCCCCATAATTCTCCGAAGCAAAAAACCCATGTTTAGCAATGTCATTGTACCTGAGTTACAACACCGGAGGATTAATTCGTTTCAAACATAGAAGATCTAAAAAGTATCCTACATTAGAATCTAAAAAAAGGATATTCTACATATTGATGTCTTATCCTTTACAAGCTACAGCGCAAAGGGTTTCCATTTGTGTAACAGATGTAGTCTTTGAAAAGAGAAGGAAGAGGATAACAACCATGTCTTTCTCCATTGCAAGTTCACATTTCAGCAATGGGATTTGTCAACATCACGGGACTAAAGTAGTGCACTCTTGGCTCAATTAATCCACTCTATGGCTCCTTCAAAGAGGGCACAGAAATAATATACAGAAGACCCCACACGCCGTCTGGAACAGAATTCCAGCTGTGATTTGGTTGGTCGTTTGGAAGCAAAAGCACAACGATCAGAAACACAGAAGACTCTACTTAACATCAAGAATAGTTGTATATCTTTGCTTAGACTTTTGGTGCAACATGACTCCCAAAGATGTAAATGATGGTTCTGCCCTTGTTAACTCATTAAGCTCATTACATAGCTTGTAATGACTACTTTTTTGGTTGTAACATGTGCCAGCATTCCCTTTATTCTGGTTTATGAATAGATGTCACACTGAACACATCAGAAAAAGTAATCAGACTTGGTTTATAGCTGTGTTAGGTCTTCAACTCAAAATCTCAAAGAAAATAAAGCTGGGTATGGCTAGGGGTAAATTTTGAGGGGAAGAAGAAGAAGAGCAAAGCAAAGCTGGTCAGTGGTGGGAGGTAAAGTCAAGAAGAAACAAAAGGGAATAGCGTTTCCATTACAAGTAAAAATTTTCTAAAATTTGGTGTTCATAAACAACCATCTTGAATAACAATTTCCATTTTTCAATGTTCTCAAAGTCTCAGATACCCAAGTGAACAATTTGTATGTATGTTATCTATCCATTTTTAATTGTTAGAAATACAATAGAAGAATATTATTAAATTGTTGTTCTACACTATTACACGAAGACCCTAATTATAGACACTATGCTATAAACATTTTCCAACTAGGACACTGCATTGCAATCCTTTTCTCAAGTAGGATTCTATAAGTTATTCATGTTCCCATCTGACCAATTTCTCCATATTTTAGTCTTCTCAACAATTGTTTGATCCAAACTAGCTCACAAGTTGCTACAGTCATTGCTCGATATTTTGCTTCTGCACTAGATAGAGCAACCACACTCTGTTTTTACTCTTTTAGGACACCAAATTACCACCTACTAAAACACAATATCCGAATGTAGAACGTTTATCACAAGATGCTCCCGCTCGATCAACATCTGTGTATCCAACGATCTGCTCATGACCCCGATCCTCGAAGATTACTACTTTACCTAGAGCTGACTCTATATATCATAGAATGTGAACAATTGCATCCCAATGACTATTATAGTGAGAATACATAAACACACTTACAACACTCACAGGATAGGAAATATCAAGCATGGTCACTGTGAGATAATTCAACTTACCAACTGATGAGGAACATTAAAATTCTAAACCTAGTCCAGAACCTTCATGAATCAAAAATCAATTTTGCAACTTATAGAAAGAGAAAGTCAATTTGAATTTTGCTACTAGTTGTCAAGTTTATCTTTTACATAATTCTAGAATACTTAGCTATTAAGAAACTGAGTTGTCAACTATGAGTTGTCAATGAGTTGTGAGTTGTCAATGGGTTGTGTATGAGTTGTCAATGAGTTGTACAAAGGCTTTTAAAGCCTATAAATAGAGGCAATGACCTCTAGCTATGTAGTTATTAGTTCAACTCTTTTTATTAATGAAACTTCATGTTTTCTTTTAAGATCTTGGATTAGATCTTGTATTTTAAGGGCTTTGGATCTTGCTATCCGTGGATTCGGATTGTCTTTAAAGCGTTAACTTACAACACGTTGAACTTGTTCCTCCAACAAATTGTGTGGTTTGCTTTATTTAGCGCATTAGAGAGTTCCTCTAAACATTGTGCTACATCAGTTTGGTATTAGAGCAATTTGGATAATCTAGAAGAAAGATTGGATCAACAAATCGCTACTCTTCGTGAAGAACTCACTAGGAAGTTTGAAGAACTTGTTGTATTAGTGAGAAACAATCAAGAAGGTGTCGCTAGAAATTGGAGACAACATCGAGCTCAATATGTGGAAGAGGAAGATGATGTGGAGGAACATGATCTTTATGCACAACCAAGAAGAGGTCATGCAAATGGTGGAGATATGTACAAGATTAAGGTTGAAATCCCAACTTTCAATGGTAATGTAAACATTGAAGGGTTTCTTGATTGGATCTATGAGGTGGAGCCATTCTTTGAGATTATGAACATCCCTCCAGATCGTCAAGTACCATTGGTTGCATATAAATTGAAAGGAGGTGCTGGAGCTTGGTGGAATCGTCATCAAGAAGAGCTTCGTTTGAGAGGTAAAAATCGTGAAAGATATTGGCCACAAATGAAAGCACTTCTAAAGGCTAGGTTCTTGCCTGCGGATTATGAACAACTCTTGTACTTACAATTCCATAACTGTGTTCAAGGTAATAAATTTGTTTCTGATTATACATAAGAGTTCTTAACATTACAAGTAAGGTGCAATCTTTTTGAAAATGAAGACCAACAAGTCACAAGGTATATCAATGGTCTCAATGATTCTATCCAAGAACGTCTTGGCATACAACAAATTTGGTCAATAGATGAAGTTCAAACTCTTGCCTTGAAAGCTGAGAGATATATAAAGACCAAGAAGTCTTATAAAGCCGCATCTTATTCTCGCCCAGAAAGTATATCAAAAAGTTCTCCACGCCAACAAGAGGGGAAGTTTATTCCATCTAAAGCAAAGAAAGATGAAAAGGCACCATCTTCTAGCAAAAATAATGATAAGCAACCATCTAATACGATCAAGTGTTACCAGTACCGCGAAGAGGGACACATATCAAGCAACTGTCCAAGAAGGAAGTTTGTCAACACCACTTGTCGTGATGAAAGTAAAGAAGAGGTTGACAACTATAAAAGTGAAGGTGAACCCGAACTATGTGAAGAAGAGGGAGAAGAAATAGTATGTGTGGTCAAACGCCTTTTATGCTCAACCATGCAACCTGAAGAGACACAACAAAAGAGGATATTCGAAAGCAAATGCACTGTGAATGGAAAAGTATGCAAGTTGGTAATTGATAGTTGCAGCTATGAGAATTTGGCTTTTTGAAAACATGGTTAAACACTTAAATCTTAAGACACATGATCACCCGAATCCATATACTATCGGATGGCTCAAGAAAAGAGTGAAAATCAAGATCACCCAACATTGTTGGTTACCACTTTCTTTGGGTAAGTATTATCGATCAAATGTTCTATGTGGTGTAGTTGATATAGATGCATGTCATGTTCTTCTTGGAAGACCCTGGCAATATGATGTGAACACCACACATAAAGGAAGAGACAATTGGAATTCTTTCATTTGGAACAAACGAAAAATCATTAGACTTCCAAACAAGACTACTAATAATGCCTCTGAAGTAGAGGAGGAGTGTATGTTAACCATTACTCAAAATCCAAAAGAATTTGCTCAAGACTTGAAGAAATCAAAATTATGTGTCGCATTAGTCGTCAAAGGAGATGAGCAACCAACAAAAGAAATTCCAGTGGAGATGCGAAGTCTGTTATCTGAATACCAAAGCACACTTGGAGAGCCTCAACATCAAAAAGATTTTGTTCTAGGTGCTAGTCTTCCCAACCTACCACACTCTAGGATGAGCCCAAAAGAGCATGCACTTCTAAGGGAGAAGTAGAAGAGTTATTGCGTAAGGGACATGTTAGAGAAAGCATAAGTCCATACGCTGTGCCAGCACTACTCACGCCAAAGAATGATGGATCTTGGCAATGATGGATCTTGGCGGACGTGCGTATCTAGTAGGGCTATCAATAAAATCACTACAAGGTACAGATTTCCTATCCCACGAATGGATGACATGCTTAACCAACTCAGTGGAGCCAAGGTGTTTTCGAAGCTTGATCTAAGAAGCGGATATCACCAAATACGAATTAGACCTGGTGATGAATGGAAAACTGCATTCAAGACAAAAGAGGGGTTGTATAAATGGGTAGTTATGCCATTTGGACTTTCTAATGCTCCTAGTACTTTCATGGGCCTAATGAAGGTTCTTCATCCATTTTTGTCACAGTTTGTAGTTGTCTATTTTGACGACATATTGATCTATAGCAAAAATATGGAGGAACATTTTGAACATGTCAAAAAGGTGATGGATGTATTGAAGGAAAATGAGCTCTATGTTAACTTGAAAAAGTGTGTATTCCTTGAAACAAAACTAGTTTTCTTAGGCTTTATTATCTCAAGTGAGGGGATTCAAGTTGATGAGTCTAAAATAGATACAATAAAGGGATGGCGAACTCCAAACACAAAATCTGAAGTGAGGAGCTTCCATGGATGGCCAACTCCAACAACTTTCTGAAGTGACGAGCTTCCATGGTTTAGCCACTTTCTATAGAAGATTTGTGTAATACCCCGTATAATTCTAAGCTAGTAAATGAACCATTGTTCCTACGTATGAAACCTCTTATCCTATGATTCATATTTGAGTACATGAATTTCAATGAGTATCCTAGTGATAATAAAACTTATGATGTGTTAAGCATCTTCATAAGCACTTAGAGCAAGCCAAGCTAAGAGCTTTTGAATCCACCAAGTTTTCGTGTGTGATTTCACATAGGTCATCTTTGAACGAGCATAACTTGGTTTAGAGGTGGTATTTTGGCAGATTTATACCCTCCAAATTGTAGAGAATTGAATAAGCTTTTCGTCGATACCCAATTCGCCTAAAACGGACACCCGGTGAAGAAGTTATGGCCTTTTGACAGGCCACCGCATCGCGATGAAGACCAAATTGGCAATTGGCAATTCCAGTAGCTCACCGCGATCGCACCGCTTCGCGGTGGGTCCTTTTTCGGCATTTCAGCTCCGTATCATAAATTCCAGGGGCAATTTAGACCTTTCCCATGACCGCAAACCCGTCCAAACAAGGGATTTATACCCTAAATAACCAAAATACTTCATTTTTCATCCAATTTTTCCCAAATCAAAATATTCTCTCAAAGGGGCAAGAACCCTAGCCAAGAAATCAGGAACAAGTCTAAGAATTTCATCAAGAAAACATCAAGATTTGTGTTTCCCAATCCAATAACAATCAAGAAAAGTTATATCTCTTTCAAGATCAAGCTTCAAGATTTGGGTTTTATTACTCCATGATTTATCTCAAGCTCCAAGAAAACTAGTTGATTGGGGATTCAATTTCAAGAAAGTTCCACCGTTAATCTTCAAGAATCTTCCATCTAAGGTATGCGTAGTGTTAATCCATGGATCCTTTTCATCCAGCTCAAGAATCAAGTTTTAAAATCATGAATTGTGATTATGATGTTGTGGTATGATTATGTTCATGTTGATGGTTGTTATTTGATATCTTGATGTATTTCATGAAGTATATGAGCATGTTAGTTGAAATCCATGAATTTGGGTGGCGTAAGATTGTTAAATTGATAAGTATACCTATGCCCAAAGTTGTGCATGTAAGGTGTTTGATAAAATGCCTAGAATGATAGAAATCATGTATTATAGCTTAGGGATGAACTATATGATAAATTCATGCTAGTTTATTATGTTCAAAGGGCTCACATGTTGTTGTTGTGCAATATATGTGTTAATGGAATGTACATGATGATTGGAGAATGGATTCATAGTGTGTATATATGCATTCCATGTTATGTACAAGATCATGATTATGAAGTACCACATGAGTTATCCTCCAATTATTATAATATGAACTAAATGTTACATGTTTGCCATTCCCTTATGTTCAAACGGTTTCCATGTTATCGTTATGAAAAGTATATGTTGTTGGAATGCCCATGATATTAGAATATGAGGTTTATGACTTGATTACAAGCATTCCCATTCATGTTAGATATTATGATGACATGTACTTCATGAAATCCCTCACTCACGTATTATGGAATATTATTGATGGTCATGTATTCAAGAAAGTCATGTTGTGTCAATTTCTTTCCATCGAGTCCTGGAGGTACTTGTACCCGAAAAATATAGCTGTGTGCCTAGAGCCATGTCATGTTATCACGATACTCTCAATCAAGCCATGATCTATAGAATTCAGTCAGTCATGTGACTCAGGAAATCTCAGCAGTCTCAGTAGTTCAGTAATCTCAGTACTCAGTAATCTCAGAAATCTCAGTAACAGCAGTATTCCTAGCAATCTCAGTAATTCCAGTACTCTCAGTCAGTCCTCAGAACTCAGCACGTTTAGTCAGTCAAAGGAACTCAGTAAATATAGTTTAGCTCCGCTAAACAATACCACTAGTATCAGTTCAGTTAACTCAGTCCAATTCAGTTCAGCTAATCAGTTCAATTTAGTCAATCAGTTCAGCTCAGTTAATCAGTTCAGTCTCTTCAGATGGGAGTAGAAATTAGCACCGAGTGAACCTAAGGATGGGAACACACACTGTCAGATGAGGGTATGATTCTTAGCAGTCATCCTTGTGTTCCAGAACTATGTAACCAGCATAGGTTGAGACATCAACACTGTCAGATGAGGGTTGATGAGGTGGCTTAGCACTGTCAGATAAGGGCCCCACCGTTCTCTTTTGGGGACACTGTCAAATGAGGGTTACCCACAGCTTGTCCTTACCAGTGGCGCGGTATTGACACCCTTCCAGTCAGGACAGAGATTGGACCCCAGCTCAGCTATAATAGCATATATGGGACATGTCGGTTAGATGACTACTTCCCACAGTCTGAGTTTCAGTCTCAGTAAAATTACTTAGATAGTTCTTCAGATTTCAGGACTGTCAGATACAGTCAACTCAGATACAGTACGGAACTCAGCTAGTTCTATCAGATTTAGGACTGTCAAATACAGTCACTTATGTTATCAGTTATATCAGTTCTCAGAAGTCATGTTATCAGTCATATCAGTTATCAGAACTCATGTTATCAGTATTCAGCTTCAGGAATGTCAGATACAGTCAACCAGACCAGTTCATAATCAGAACTGTCAGAGATAGTTATACATGTATCAGTAGCATAGTATCAGTCCCTCAGTATTCAGTAATACAACATTAGTTACTCACCCATCAGTGACTCGGATGTCAATATCAGTAAACTCAGTAGTCAGAACTCAGTATTCAGTCCAATCATGATCTCAGTTACAGTTACGTAGTCATGCATGCACTCTCACGTTCATGTTGGCCAGTTAGTTATTATCGTTCATGTATATGAACCCCATGCATTTAGCCTACCTCACTTGCATACCAGTACATTCAAAGTACTGACGCATTTGCGCTATAGTGTCTTATACCATAGGTTCAGAAGTACGAGCTCCAGAGCATCAGTAGCATCCCAGTTCAGCAGTCAGAGTCAGCTATGAGTCCTCATTCTTCGAGGACATGATGATTACATTACTATTTCAGTTTTCAGTTTATTTCTGTAGATGAAGTTAGGTGGGGACATGTCCCATCAACTCCTTATTCAGACAGTTTAGAGGCTTTCAGACTATAGCATGTCAGACAGTGATTTTAGATTGGTATTGGTATTGTTATACCGTTTTCAGACATTATTTTATCAAATGCTAATTCAGTTTTGAACCTTATGGCCTTACAGCTTCTATTCCGCATTTATATACATATATTATGTAGTGTACAGGTACAGATATCAATCATGGGTTAGCTTGTGGTTCTTCGGAGTCATGAGCACCGTGTAGCATTCCGGTTCAGAAAATCGGGGCGTTACAATTTGTGAAGAACTTTAGTACTATCATGGCACCAATCACTGAATGTTTAAAGAAAGGGAAGCTCAAGTGGGATGAAAAAGCTGAAGCTAGTTTCATTGAGATTAAGGAAAAGCTGTCACAAGCTCCTGTATTAGTGTTACCAGATTTCAACAAGACCTTTGAGTTGGAATATGATGCTAGTGGAGTAGGCATTGGGGTTGTTTTATCACAAGAAACGAAACTTGATGCTTTCTTCAGTGAGAAGCTAAGTGAAGTAAGATAAAAGTGGAGTACTTACCAGCAACAGTTGTATTCTATTTATAGAGCATTGAAGACATGGGAGGTTTATTTAATGCCTTAAGAATTCATTGTCTACACAGATCATCAATCCTTGAAACATTTTAGAAGTCAAAAGCATGTGGATTGCATGTTAGCAAGATGGGCAGCATACCTGGAAAGATTCAATTATCTTATTGTCCACAAGTCTGAAGTAACTAATCGAGTGGCGGATGCTTTAAGCTGATGTGCAAGTCTCATCGTTTCTTTTGAAGCTGAGTTACCATGGGTAGACCAAATAAAAGAACTATATGAAAATGATGAAGACTTCGGGCAAATCTGGGTGAAACAAACGAAAGGTTTACCATTAGAAGAGAACTTTGTGGTACAAGATGGGTATCTCTTTAATGGAAACCACTTATGAATTCCCAGAGGTTCTATACGAGACAAGTTGATTCGAGAGATGCATTCATGAAATCTTAGTGGCCATGTTGGGCGTGATAAAACTATTGCTTATTTGGAAGCACGCTACTATTGGCCATAACTTAAGATAGATGCTGGCAAGTTTGTGCAAAGGTGTCCCGTTTGCCAAACATACAAAGGTTAGGTTCAAAACACCAGACTCTATATGCCATTACCCGTTCCAAGTACACTTGGGAAGACCTATCAATGGATTTTGTACTTGGCTTACCAAGGACAAGGCGAGGACATTGGATTTTGTACTTGGCTTACCAAGGACAAGGCGAGGACATGATGTTGTTTACGTGATAGTAGATAGATTTTCTAAAATGACTCATTTTATCCCTTGTCGTAAGACAACGGATGCCCATCATGTAGCTAATCTTTTCTTCAGAGAATTAGTCAAACTACATGATGTTCCAAGATCAATTATTTCATATCGAATAGCAAATTTCTTGTTGTATTTTGGCTTACTTTATGGAAACAATTCAACACAGAATTGAAGTTTTCAAGCACTGCCCATCCACAAACAGATGGCCAAATAGAAATGGTGAATAAATTTCTAGGAAATTTAATTCAAAGTATCTGTGGAGATAAGAAAGGACAATGAGATTTAGCTTTATCCCTTGCGGAGTTTGCCTACAATAATTCTAAGCATAGGTCTACGGGTCGTAGTCCTTTCTCCATTATGTACAATAGAGTTCCAAGACATGTGGTTGATTTAGTGAAGCTACCAACAAGGGAGAATTCAAGATCAGTTATGACCTTTGTTGACAACTATTCAGAATTATTTAAAAAGGTTCAAAATGCATTAGAAGCATCAAACAAGAAATACAAGCAGTTGGCAGATAAGAATAGGAGGCTAATGTCATTCCAAGTTGGCAGATAAGAATAGGAGGCTAAAGAAGATCAACGACAATGCCTAAGTGGTAGATTTGCCAAGTGAGATGAATATTTCAAATACTTTTAATGTGGCTGACATATCACTCTATCATCCAGAGAAAACACTTTACGAAGAAAACTCGAGGTCGAGTTTCAAAGAAGTAGAGGAGAATGATGAGGAACATTAAAATTCTAAACCTAGTCCAAAACCTTCATGAATCAAAAATCAATTTTGCTACTTATAGAAAGAGGAAGTCAATTTGAATGTTGCTACTAGTTGTCAAAGTTTATCTTTTACATAATTCTAGAATATTTAGCTATTAAGAAAATGAGTTGTGTATGAGTTGTTAATGAGTTGTACAAAGGCTTTTAAAGCCTATAAATAGAGGCAATGACCTCTAGCTATGTAGTTTT